>NC_081412.1:634893959-635148959 GCF_030272615.1 Cryptomeria japonica
TTCTCAGATCAAAATCAAACATAAATAGTTTGATCCCTGGCTTAACCTTTTTCATGTGCTAGAGCTCCAACCTTATACTTGGTATTCAATACTTGGTATGTAAGAGTTATTGAAACGCTCAGTGTAAAATTTGCAGAGCGATAAAAAACACTGTCAAGAGGCCTTTGTGCAACCCAGATACTGCGGAGAACCCCAAACACCTGAAATTCATCTTCCAGCTCTTGCTTGGTGGCCCGAGGATCCAATTTGCCAACATATACACGAGACATTGCTGTTGTGTCAAAATATATATCCTGGTTTCGTAGTATCGGAAAACCTTCAAGTAGGAAAGTTCACTGATTGAATCAGGCCTCAATCCCTGCAACTAGCTCCACATCATTCTCTTCCATGATATCAAAGCGCAGCCTATACGAATCATTCTCTTCCATGATATCATATGCCGGCCTAAAATTTTCCAACGCCTCTCCTGCTGTGCAAAACGGAGCAAACTCATCGAACAAGCGGCTCGTTATCCTTTCACTGTAGGGAGAGGAAGGTGGTTGTTGCTCTGTCAAACCAGCCTCACACGTTCCCCTCCACCTTATGCTATAAGACAATTCCTCCCTTCTTCGGGGTGTGCCAACATAACAAGCGGTTCACCTTGTCCATCATCTGATTCAAGGTTCGATTCACAGGAAAAGGATCCGAGAGATCTGAAAACCCTAACGGGATTAAATCCCACAATTCTCTCTACTCAAACCACCGCATTGAAACTGCTATTGGTTCTTCTCACCAAAAACCTGTGATGTAACATCATATTCCCTGTGCAAAGAATCATTATTTCTGCACTATTGTGTAACGTTTCTGCAGGTTTAGTTAACTTATTTGCAGTCTAGTTTTTTAACATTTTTTTTAATACTGATATTCTTTATCATTTTATGCTCTATATAAGTTTATATTTTGTTTTAAGTGTTAATATATATATTTTTTTATAAAAAAGTTTTTTATAAAATTGTTTTATTATTAATATTTAAAGTTTTTTCATATAAAGCTTGTTTAAATAAAATTAAAGTTTTTAAAATAGTTAAAATTTATTATTAATGATTTAAAAAAAAATCATACTTTTCGATCTATAATATTTTTAAATCAAAATTGATTATTTTAATTAAGGAGGTTATTTTTTTTTAATAAAAGGGGCATTTTTTATTTCGAATCATTATTTTACTATCATGTCTACATTAATCCCAGAAATTAAATTAAATAGTTCCAATTATCATTCTTGGAAAACACATATCTCGTTTATTTTTCGTTTCAAACACCTTTTGGATGTTGCGACTGATAAAACCTTTGAACCTACCACATCTGCTCCTCAAGCCGACCTAGATAGATGGAAGGCTCAAAATGAGGAAGCACTTGGTTTAATTGGTATTTCAATGGTTCCTGATTTGTATGTTTTAATTGGAAATTGTACAAAAGTGCATGAAGCTTGGGAAATTTTAAAAACAACTTATGATAGCTCAAATGAATCCCGAAAAATTCAACTTCAAGATCAACTTGAAGATCTAAGGTATATGGATTTTAAAACTATGGATGAATTCTTATTAAAGTTTGATTCTGTTAATAGTCAATTAACTGGTTTAGGAGTTACTCTAGCTGATTTATGTTTAATTCATCTTATTCTTAAAAAATGTCTTCCTCGTCAATTTCAACAATTTATTACGAATATTCATGCTCAACTTGCTATTCCTAGCTTAGCTACTCAATTAACATATGATATTTTTCATAATTTATTGCGTCAAGAGGAAGCTAAATTAATTCAATTTGGTACTCTTAAAAGTAGTGAACATGCTTTTATGTCTAAAAATCAAAATCATAATAATAATTTTAGATCCAATAATAATAAACATAATCATAATCATAATAATAATCATAATAATAATCACAAATCTCCTAATTATCAATCTCATTCTAAATCCTATCATACTAATTCTCATAATAATAATCATAATAATAATCACAATAATCAAAGGAATAATTCTCAAACAAGACCCCATTGCACATATTGTGGGAAAGATGGACATATTACTAATAATTGTTTTAAGAAACAAAATGGTAAAAAGCCCATGAATCAAAATAATCAAAATAATCAACATAAACCTCATTATAAGAAAGGTAATAATAATGGTAATTCATCTCGTCATGCATTTACATGTACTTATAATGTTTCTCAACCACTTGAGTGGATTATTGATTCTGGTGCATCTCAACATGTTACTTCTCATAAAGAATGTTTTGAATCTTTGCATCCCGATACTTCTAATATTCCTGTTCAATTAGCTAATAATCATAGTTGTAAAGTTGAAGCTATTGGTGATGTGAATGTTCCTAATGGGAAATTACATGATGTTCTTTATGTTCTTGAATTAAAATCAAATTTGATTTTAGTTCCTAAACTTTGTCAAGATTATAAGATTAACTTTTATAGGGGCATATGTTATATCATTGATCCAAACACTAATCATGTTATTGCTACTGCTAAAATGGATAGTGATAACTTATTCAAGTTCTATGAATTTGCTCCTCCAAAGTATTCTTTGCTTACTACTGTTGATTTTACTATATGGCATGAAAAACTTGGCCATCTCAATTCTGATTATATTTCATTGATGCAAAAAGCAAATATGGTTGATGGATTGCCTAGTATTGTTCCTTCTCAAATTGTTTGCAATGGTTGCATGAGTGGTAAGATGCATAGGGAACCCTTTCCTCATGGTCAATCTTGGAGGGCATATACTAAATTGCATCTAGTTCATAGTGATCTCTTGGGTCCCATGGAGAATCCCTCCATCCAAGGTTCAAGGTATGCACTTACCTTTGTTGATGATTTTTCCAGGAGAACATGGATATATTTCCTTCATAGTAAGGATCAAGTGCTTGATGTTTTTACTGAATTTCATATGTTTGTAGAAAGGCAATCTGGTTCTAAAATTAAGATTCTTCGTACTGACAATGGAAGAGAATATGTCAATAATGCATTTAATGCTTATTTGAAATCTTTTGGAATTAAACATGAGCTTACCATTCCTTATACACCACAACAAAATGGTGTGGCAGAACGGAAGCATAGGACAATTGTTGAAATGGCTAGATGTTTATTACATGCTAAAAATATGGATTACAAGTTTTGGGCTGAAACTATGGCTTGTGCAACATATTTAATTAATAGAACACCTACCAAAGCCTTAAAGGATAAAACTCCTGAAGAAGCTTGGTCTAGTAGAAAGCCTAATTTGCAGAATTTAAGAATTTTTGGTTCCATAGCTTATGTTCACAAACCTAAGGAGAAAAGGAAAAAATTAGATGCTAAATCTTCTCCTTTTATTTTTGTTGGTTATGATGAAAATACTAAAGGTTATAGAGTTTACAATCCTATTACTAACAAGGTAAAAGTTGCAAGAGATGTTTGTATTGCAGAAAAAGGCATTCATGATTGTTCTAAAGTGAAGGATGATGAACTTGGTCAAACCAAAGTTGTGCTTGTGGAGGACCAACCTCCTTCTCTTAACCCTACTCCTAATGCATCTCTTTCTATTCCTTCTAGTGATAGTGATGATGATAATAATAACTCTACTCCTCATGACTCTTCTTCTAGTGATGAATCCATTACTTCTAAAAGAAGACCTAAATGGTTTAAATCTTTAATTCAAGATAGTGATGAATACTTAGCTAGAATGGATAAACTTCAAGCTAGGAGAGTTAATTATTGTAATTATGCTTTAATGACTACTATTATGAATTCTAATGATCCTAAAACATTTGATCAAGCTAAAAATCAACCGCATTGGCAAAAAGCAATGAAGGAAGAATATGATACTTTAACTTCTAACCAAACTTGGGATTTAGTTCCCTTGCCTCATGGTAAAAATCTTGTTTCTTGCAAGTGGCTTTATAAAACTAAATTGAATGCTAATAATCAAGTTAGTAAATTTAAAGCTAGATTAGTTGCTAGAGGTTTTTCTCAAATTGAAGGCTTAGATTATACTGAAACTTTTGCTCCTATTGCTAAAATGCCTACAATTAAACTTGTGCTTGCTTTAGCTTCTAGAATGAATTGGCCTATTCACCAAATGGATGTTAAAAGTGCTTTTCTTAATGGTGATTTACATGAGGAAATTTATATGTCTCAACCTCCTGGTTTTATTAAAGAAGGTAATGAACACTTAGTTTGTAAATTAAAGAAATCAATTTATGGATTAAAGCAATCTCCTAGGGAGTGGTATTCAAAGATTAATGAATTCTTTCTTTCTCAAGGCTTTATTAGAAGTAAAAATGATCCTAACTTGTATATTAAACATAGTGAAGATGATATTATAATTATTATCTTATATGTAGATGATTTGATTCTTACTTCAAGTTCCAATACTTTGATTTCTGATATTAAGTTTCAACTTAATCAAAAATTTCAAATGACTGATTTAGGTCTTTTACATTATTTCTTAGGAATGCAAATTTGGCAAACCTCTAAAAGAATTTTCTTATCTCAAAGTAAATATGCTCAAGATCTCATAGATAAGTTTAAAATGAATGATGCTCATCATGTTTCAATTCCTATTGAATTAGGCACTAAGTTAATGCTTGATATGCAAACTCCTCTTGTTGATCCTACTTTGTATAGACAATTAGTTGGAAGTTTAAATTATTTAACTCTTACTAGGCCCGATATTGCTTATAGTGTTGGTTTGGTTTCAAGATTCATGTCTAAACCTCAACAAACACACTTTAAAGTTGCTAAAAGAATTTTAAGATATATTAAAGGAACAATGAATATAGGTTTGTTTTATGATACAAATTCTGATTTTACTTTAAAAGGTTTTACTGATTCCGATCTAGGTGGAGATCCCAATGATGGGAAATCTACTTGTGGTTATTGTTTTTTTGTTGGTTCAGGAGCAATTTCTTGGAATAGTAAAAAGCAACAATCTACCTCTCTTGGATCCACTGAAGCTGAGTACAAAGGATGCACTAATGCTTCCAAAGAAGTCTTGTGGCTTAGAAGACTACTTGAAGATTTGGGTCTACCTCAACATGAACCAACTCCATTGTATTGTGACAACCAAAGTTCCATTGCCTTGGCTAAAAATCCAGTTTTCCATGCAAGGATAAAACACATTGCTCTCCAACACCACTTTATTAGAGAACAAATTGAAGACAAGCAAGTTTCACTCCTCTATTGCAAGGGGGAAGACCAAGTTGCAGATATTTTGACCAAGCCACTTTGTAAAGAAAAATTCCAATTTCATTGTAAAAATCTTGGATTACAACCCATTGAAGGGTTTGATGTAAGCTCCCCAAGTAAAGCTTAAGGGGGGTTGTTAGAATATTTAATCTTTACTTAGCTTAGGTTTATTTGTATTTAGTTTAGGATATTCTTTTGGAATTCCTACATGTAATTTGTCCTCTAGTACATGTGTGAGGACAAGTCATTTCTTTTATTTTCCTTTATTAAGGAATATTAGATTTCCTCCATAAGAGGATGTGGACACATGGCACACACATTTTATGAATGGTGGCATTCATAGATTTGGGAGTTACTTTGTAACTCCTCTCCTCATCTCTATTTAAGAGATGTCTCCTCTCTCATTTCTTCTTAATGACAATATTGTAAAGAGCTTCTTTCTCTCTCTCTCTCTCTCTCATTTTTAGGCATTGCCTCATTCATAATATCACAAGGGGTTTTTCTTTGCTTTTCCCCTTTCAAAAGTTCTTGTGCCTCCTTCTTCACATTTGGGTGATGCTCCAAGGTTATTGCTTTTCTCTTGGTAACAATTACTTCATCATAAACTTTCTTGGATTAATTTTCCTTTCCTTGCTCTTTTATTTCCTTTCAAGCTTCTTATCAATTTTACATCAACCATTTTCTGTTGAACACTAGATGTCACTGAGAGGGGGGGTTGAATCAGTGATTTCCAAACTTTAACCCTTTTCTAGCCTATGTGTGTAAACCGGTTAATAGATATAATGTAAAACAGACATACCGGTTAGAAGGGAGAATGACACAAATGCAACCACAAATAAAAGGGACGCCACATATTACCATATGTATGAGGAAAACTCAAGATGGGAAAAACCTCAGTGAGAAATGTTGTTTAAGACTACTGCTCCAATCCAGCCTCACAATGAAACATTCGGTTACAACATTTAGGGAACCAACCCAAGGAGTACCACTCCTTCTTTAGGGCACCAACCCAAGGAGCATCGAGCTCCAACTCAGTGATCTACAATAAACATATATCAGATACAAAAGTAATATCTTTGTTACAAAAGAACTTTGTAACTCTTATGCAAATCTCTCCATCAGTTCTCCTCTCTTTAATCCTATGTCAGTTCTCTGCTCACCTTCTCACTCCAGCAACCTTATCTCCTGCTGAAACTAACTCTCTGTTGCAACCATACTAGTTCAACATCTTCTCCTTCTTTGTTTGTTCTTCTCTCTGCTGGTTTTGCTTCCTCTCTATCACATTGTTGCTAGATTCCACCGGTATTATTCACTTTGTCAATTGTCTTCTATCTTATCACTTTCGATTCTCATCTTACCAGTTCTTCACTGCCATCTTCTAGGTCAGTTCAATCACCACCGGTGCACTCCTCTATCAATCTTAATGGCAAACTACCAGTTAACTCACTCATGTCGGTTGAACTCTTCTAACCAGTTCTCTCTCTCACACTTAGTCTCTTCTCTGATTGTCATTGAGCACTTGAATGATTGGATTTCTTCACTATCCTTCTTCTCGCATGCATCAGCACCAACTACATCTTTGGCTCGCACTCTTATAGCTTGATTTTCCTACCTAAACTTGAGTTTGAACATTTGCACGCTAGGGTTTCTGCCATGTACTGAATCTGCATACAATCTGATCTCTGATCATTGTGACATATCATATTCAATATGATATCATGTCCTTGATCAATTTTTAACACTCAATCAATGAGAATCGCCCAACTGTTTACCTTGTGAACCATGTCTTCTCTCTTTTTGTTGTTCATAGCATGATTTCGGCCTTTTGTCTAATCGATCACCTGTGTGATGCGGTTTCCTTCATCCTCTTTGATCTGCAAGATCAGTTTGTGTTGGATCTATATTATTTGCTTAATCTCGAGCCACAATCCTCTGCCTTCATTCCTCGAGCTTCACAGTCATCATAAAAGCTGGACCAGACACTAACAACTTTACCGACTCACTACACCGACCTGTGCATGCATGCCACTTTAGCTCCACGTGGTCCCTTTGTCGGCATCTACCTTTTCTAGGTTGGTTGTGTCGATTTGGATAGGATCATTGACTAACCACACACTCGAGTTCATCTACTGGTTCACAGACCCTATCGGTTATACCCTAACCGGTCTTTCCTCAACCTTGTGCTTTGCTTCTCTTCTGGTGGAGCACCTAAACCGGTCAGCACACATGCCAACCTACCTCATGAACATCTTCATTAGATGGGAGCCTTTTGCATATGTACTTTGTGAGTCGATGGACATACTTACCGGTAAACACCTTGATGACATCGTGTCATCGGCCTTCACCAATCTCCATATGTCTTCTTCATCTATAGACCGGTTCTCGTATCAATAGGTTTGTCATAGTGACAAACATACCCTTCAATCTTTGTACCAAGAACTCATTATTGTCTACCCAGCGGATCCGGTGCATATCCTTGGTCTCATGCACCTAAGGCAATTTAGTGTTTCACTAATTGATCTGATGTGAGCCTTCAAACACTTGCCTTTAACTCTTTTATCTTATCTCCGAGAACTATGATGCATTCCATGCATAATAGGAGATAACCTCCACTTACCAGTGGGAGTGGATCCTTGTCATTTGCATCCTGCAATGCACCAATGTGGCTTCCCTATTTGAGAAACATATCTTCAAATAGGCATATGTGAACTGGTTGGGCACATTCCCTGTCAGTCATCTCTTCAAATGGTGGTTGCATCTTTATCTTGTGGGAATACTGCAATTTTACATCCACACAACACACAGGTGGCCTGCCCATACTTCACCTCCGATGTTGATGTGATTTTGGTAACATTCCCCCTCTTCATCACAATCAATAGCCCAACATCTTGCCCTCTTACAGATGTCATCATTTACCGATTGTTTAATCATATCTATCTCCTATCCATATATTTAACACAAGTCAAACACTAACTTGTGTACTGGTGACTCCAATGGGCATTGTGTTGAATGACACACTCTTCCTTATTGGATACCATCCTATACCAGTTGACATCAATGACAACACAAATGCCAATTTTTTCATCATCAATTGAAACTTTGACGATTTTGAATAATAATAGGAAATCACCGACTGTTGATTGGCTTGTACCTCTCCCTTAGGGTTTGGTATGATTTCATGTTATTTTTGTCTTTGTATAATTTTAATAAAACTTATTTTCAGATCTACATTGTTGCTTTAGATCCACTTTTGTATTTGTTATTTGAAGCATATTCATTTACATCATGTTCATTTAGGATTGTATGCTCATATCATTGGATAGAACTATTATTCTTACATTTTAGCACATTTAGGATCTTATATACACATAAGGTTCTTGCACACATTTTTTTAATACATTATTGGCTATTGTGGAAGTGAAAATCACCAAAACAAGGGGTTTGACTAACGTAAAACACTATATAGCCACCCAAACACCATTTTTCAAGTTGCAAGTGTAGATACAGGAATCTAATGGAGGCACGATCTTTCGGAAAGACAAAACTCACAAGTGCAGTCCCAGATCCAAAAAAAAGCCCCAAAACATTAGGACCAAGGCGCCTAGCACCCTAGTCCTCATCATTTTTCTGCAGTTTTTAGTAGTTCAACTTGCAAGGATCTTAATCTATAGTTTTTTAGGATTCTAGCTCAGTGCAGTATTAGGTACCAAGGCACCTAGCACCCTGGTCCTGCTCAGTCAGGCTCAAATTTTGGTGATAGGTGCATGTCTGAGTTTAATTTCTTGTTCTATACTTTGTATTTCAATGTCATATCTATATTTTTATGTATTTCAATTTACATATGCACTTTTAGTCATCTCCCTAGCTTACTTTATCATATAATTACATTTTACACATCTCCTCTTCATAGAAGCAAACAAATATAAACCCTAAAGATATTCCTTGACTCTCTCTTACAAGAAGTAGTCAAAGTAAATCATCTCCTTAGGCTCTTTTGTATTCCAATGTGTGCATGAGAGTGGGATTAGGTCTTATTTTACTATATTCCATTTTCATCCTACACAAAGATCAATAATTTGGAAGTGTGACTAAATTAACTTGACCTAAATTGTAAGAACCTAGTCCCAAAGAGGAAAGCTTAAACTATGGAATTCATGTTGAATAAATATTTACATTTAAGTGTTTGGTAGAAGTATACGACTCTTTAAGTCTAGTGAGATTATCAAATATAGAAAGGGAAATGAAGCCACTTAAACTATTGGAGTTGAGCCAAAGGCTTCTTATGTTAACAAGATTTGAAATTGTAGATGTAATCATATCATTTGGTTCATTGGCATAAAGGTGAAGATTAACAAGGCAATAAAGTGTGTCCAATGAAGGTGGGATTACCCCAATTGACATGTTGTAGGATAGCTAGACCAATCAACAAGTTTAGAGAGATTGGCCATGGAGAGAGGAATCTCAACTTCAATAGAGGTATCGTACAGATCAAGGCACTTCAAGGATGACACATTCCCTATAGCAGATGGAAACTTACCATCAATTCTGGTATCTAAGAGAATAAGATCCTTCAAGGATGATATATTCCATATAGCATTTGTAATCTCACCTTTGATAGAAGTATCATACATATAAAGATTCTCCAAGTATAACACATTCCCTATAGAAAATGGAATCTCACCTTCAATTTTGATATTTGAGAGAAGAAGATCCTTCAAAGATTGCATATACCCTATAGCACTTGGAATCTCACCTTCAATTTTTGTATTTGAGAGAAGAAGATCCTTCAAAGATGACATATTCCCTATAGCAATTGGAATCTCACCTTCAATTTTGGTCAGTAATAGATCAAGATTTTGCAAGGACAACAAATTCCCTATAGAAGTTGGAATCTTACCTTCAATTCTTGTTTGTGAATCTTGTACATTTAAAAGAAAAAAATTAAGTCATGCATAAAGTAGAAACATCATTTCAATTCTTGTTTGTGAATCTTGTACGTGGAGTTTCAATAATTTTATCCTAATATCATTCCATCTCCATGCATCTCAAAGGTATGAACATGATAAACAATCTTCACTATTAGCTGACATTTGTTTTCCCTAGTCCATGAAGAATTGATATTGTTGCTTTTGATTTTAGGAATTTATACTTCCCAATCAACATTTTGGTAAATTAATGGTGTGATGCAAAATTTTGATTCAAAAAAATAGCATTGTTGAAACCAAAGTAATCATATCTAATATGCACCATTCATTATCCTAGTTTAGACCCACAAATGCATAAATGACATAGGCCACTTCTATGCATGCGTATATGAACCAAACACTTTAAAATTCTAGGTTGATGGTTTCATCCATTTTTAACCATTATGATTCAATTAGATTGTAATTTATTCCACATTACAAGCTATGTTAGTGTATTTAAGCACTAGGGTATGTGCAAGATCATGGGGGGCCAAAAAGTGGCAATGGAGAAAAAAATACATTTTAAACCTTTCCAAACACGCCAAAATCCGCTTTGACTTTTTCTTTGGGTTGGCCAAAATTTAAATTTGGTTTGGTAATACCAAACCAAATCGGATATCCATTAATATTGGATATCCGATAATATATCGGATATCCAATTTGTGATGTCACTATTGTGATGTCATACTTTTTCAAATCGAATATCCGTTTTTCTCAACATAAAAAATATACTTTAGTAAAATGGGCATAACTTTTGTGTTTCTTATCAAAATTTTGATTTTTCACAGGCTTTGGAAAGGTAATTCAGAGACCTATCAAATGGATGAGGTACTTTTATGATATTATAGACCAAAAAGTAATTATAATCATTTGAATTTAGTCCTTCAATTTTGAAACTTTAAATACTCACAAATTTTGTATACAAAGTCTCATTTTTATCCTATCACCTCCTTTATCTATCACTTGTCTATCTATACTTATATAATATATTTTATACATCTCTTTCTTATCTAATTATGTCACTTATTTTCTCATCCCATCTAGATAAATAAATTCCCAAGTTACATGCATCTCTGCATATATCTCCATCTTTCCATTCCTATCTCTCTCTCTCCCACTCCTTCATTTTCCCTCCTTATTTCTATATTTCTCTCTAATAATCTCTCTTCTCTCTATTTATCTCCCTCCTATACGTTATCCTACCTATACTTATATATTAGTTGTCTCTATCACCTCCTTTCTCTCCCTATCTTGTCCCCTCTATCTCTATATCCCTATAGATCTATCTCCATGTATATTTATATCTCATTATCTCTAAATCTCACTTATTCACTCCATCTCTCCCTCCATTTGTCTTGCTCTCTCTATCACTTTCTATCCATATCCTCTATCTCCATCTTCACATCTCCATCTCTTTCCCTATCAATCTCTCTTTTTATATGTTCCTCTATCTTTATATATCTTCCTCTATACATGATTAATCTACTTCTATGTCTCTTCCTCTATTACCCTCTTGAAGTATCTTTCCCTTTCTCTACCTTTATATCTTTATTTACTCCATCTTTATATATCTTTGTCTCTCTCCACACATCCTTCTCTATAGTGCCTTTATATATCTCTATATCTTCCTCTTTCTCTCTCTCTCCCTCTCTATCTATACCTATCTATAATCTCTATCTCTCTTTCTCACTCTCTTGCACTATCTATATCTCTCTATCTATCAATATTTATCTTCCTTTATATCTCTCTATCTCTTCCCTTTTCTATCTATCTCTTTACCACTCTCTATCAATTTTTCTCCATCTCTTCATATATTTATCTTTGTCTTTACCTCTCTCTTTCTCTATATCTATTCATCTTGCTCTCCTTTTATCTTCATTTTTTATCTCTATCTTCCTCTCTCCTTTTCAATATCTAGATATGTCTACCTCTTTATATCCATCCTTGTCCTTTAGTTTTTCTCCCTCTCACTTCATACTCCTTAATATCTATATCTCTATTTATGTCCTTGTCCTTTAGTTCTTTTCCCTCTCTTTAGTTCTTCATCTCTCTTCACCCTTACATCTCTCCTTATTTGAAACTTAGTATATATGGTCTCCTAAGGGGTTATATCATGTCCTAAGGGGTCATATAATATCATATGACCCCTTAGGACACAATATGACTTCTAACGATGCCATATGGTCTCCTAAGTGGTCATATGGTGTCCTAAGGGGTCATAAAACACCATATGACCCCTTAAGACACCATAAGACCCCTAATGACATCATATGGTGTCCTAAAGGGTCATAAGACACCAAATGACTACTTAGGACACCATACGACCCCTAATGACACAATATGGTGTCCTAAGGGATTATAGGACACCATATGACCCCTTAGGACACCATACGACCCATAGCACCATATAGTGTCCCAAGGGGTCATATAGTGTCCTAAGGAGTCATATAATTCCATATGAGCCATTAGGACACAATAGGACCCATGACGACACCTAAGGAGTCATATAGTGTCCTAAGGGGTCATAGAACACCATATGGTGTCCTAAGGGGTCATATGGTATCCTAAGGGGTCATATAACACCATATGACCCCTTATAACACAAGAATACCCATAACAACACGATATGGTGTCCTAAGGGGTCATATGGTGTCAAGAGACACCATATGAGCCCTTAGGACACAATATGACCACTAACAATACCTAAGGGGACATATGGTGTCCTAAAGGATTATATGATGTCCTAGGAACCTTTAGGACACAATATGACCTCTTAGCACACCATACAACCACTAACGACACCATATGGTGTTCTAAGGGGTCGTAGGACACCATATGACCCGTTAGGACACAATATGACCCCTAACAACACCTAAAGGTCATATTGTGTCCTAACGGGTTATAGGACACCATATGACCCCTAACAACACTATATGGTGTTTTAAGGGGTCATATTATGTCCTAAGGGGTCATAGGACACCATATGACCCCTAACAACACAAAATGACACCTAACAATGCCTAAGGGATCATATGTTGTTCTAAGGGGTCATAGGACACCATATGACACCTTAGCACACCATATGACCCCTAATGACACCGTATGGTGTCCTAAGGGTTCATATGGTGTTCTAAGGGGTCATAGAACACCATATGACCCCTTAGGACACCATATGACACATAATGACACTATATGGTGTCCTAAGGGGTCATAAGACACCATATGACCCCTTAGGAGACCATACGACCCATAACAAAATAATATGGTGTCCTAGAGAGTCATAGAACACCATATGACCCCTTAGAACACCATACGACACATAACATCACCATTTGGTATTTTAAGGGGTCATAAGACACATTATTACCCCTTAGGATATAATATGACCCCTAATGACATCATATAGTGTCCTAAGGGGTCATAGGACACCATATGACCCCTTAGGACACCATACGACACCATACCACCCTTTACAACACCATATGGTGTCCCAAGGGTTCATATGGTATCCTAAAAGAGTCATATAATACCATATTACCCCTTAGAGCACAAGAAGATCCATAACAACATGATATGGTGTCGTAAGGGGTCATATGGTGTCATGAGACACCATATGACCCTTTACAAAAAACTATGACCCCTAACGATACCTAAGGGGTCATATGGTGTCCTAAGAGGTTATATGATGTCCTGGGAACCTTTAGGATACAATATGACCTCTTAGCACACCATACAACCCCTAACAACACCATATGGTGTCCTAAGGGTTCATAGGACACCATATAACCCTTTAGGAAACAATATGACTCCTAACAATACCTAGGGGTCATATTATGTCCTCATGGGTCATAGGACACCATATCACCCCTAAGGACATTGTATGGTGTAATAAGGGGTCATATTGTGTCCTAAGGGGTCATACGACACCATATGACCCCTTAGCACACCTTACGACCCCTAATGAAACCATATGGCATCCTAAGGGGTCATATAGTGTCCTAAGGGATCATATAACGCCATATGACCCCTTGAGACACCATACGACACATAATGACACCATATGGTGTCCTAAGGGGTCATATGGTATCCTAAGGGGTGATAGGACACCATATGACCCCTTAAGAGACCATACAACCCATAACAACATAATATGGTGTCCTAGAGGGTCATAGAACACCATATGACCCCTTAGAACACCATACAACCTATAACAATGACATGTCATGTCCTAAGGGGTCATAAGACACAATATGACCCCTTAGGACATAATACGACCCTTAACAACATCATATAGTGTCCTAAGGGGTCATACAAAACCATATGACCCCATAGAACACCATATGACCCGTTAGAACATCCTACGACCCTTTATGATACTATATGGTGTCCTAAGGGGTCATATGGTATCCTAAGGGGTCATATAAAACCATATGACCCCTTAGAACACCATATGACCCCTTAGAACACAAGAAGACCCATAACGACATGATATGGTGTCCTAAGGGGTCATATGGTGTCACGAGACACCATATGACCCCTAAGCACACAATATGACCCCTAACGATATCTAACCGGGTCATATGGTGTCCTGAGGGGTTATATGATGTCCTAAGAATCTTTAGGACACAATATGACCCCTTAACACACCATACAACCCATAACCACACCATATGGTGTCTACTATATGACCCGTTAGGACACAATATCAGCCCTAACAATACCTAAGAGGTCATATTGTGTCTTAAGGGGTCATAATACACCATATGACCCCTAATGACACTGTATGGTGTCCTAAGGGGTCATATTATGTCTTCAGGGGTCATAGGACACCATATGCCCCCTCACGACACAAAATGACACCTAACAATATATAAGGGGTCATATGGTGTTCTAACGGATCATAGGACACCATATGACCCTTTAGCACACCATATGACCCTTACTGATGCAATATGGTGTCCTAAGGGGTCATATGGTATCCTAAGGGGTCATATGGTATCCTAAGGGGTCATAGAACACCATATGACCCCTTAGGACACCATATGACGCATAATGACACCATATGGTGTCCTAAGGGTCATAGGACACCATATGACCCCTTAGGAGACCATACAACCCATAACAACATAAAAATGGTGTCCTAAGGGGTCATAGAACACCATATGACCCCTTAGAACACCATATGACCCATAACGAGACCATGTGGTGTCCTAAGGGATCATAAGACACAATATGACCCCTTAGGACATAATATGACCCCTAATGATGTCATATAGTGTCCTAAGGGGTCATAGGACACCATGTGAACCCTTAGGACACAATACAACCCCTTAGGACATAATAGGACCCCTTAGGACACAATATGACCCCTTAGGACACAAAATAAATCCTAACGACACATAAGGGGTCATAGGACACCATACGACACATAACATCACCAAATGGTATCCTAAGGGGTCATATGGTGTCCTAAGGTGTCATAGGACACCATATGACCCCTTAGGACATCATATGACCCATAACACCATATAGTCTCCCAAGCATATGGTGTCCTAAGGGGTCATACAACACCGTATGACCCATTAGGACATAATAAGACCCCTAACGACACCTAAGGGGTCATATAGTGTCCTAAGGGTTCATAGGACACTATATGACCCCTTAGGACACCATACGACTCCTTGCGATACCATATGGTGTCCCAAGGGGTCGTATGGTATCCTAAGGGGTCATTTAACACCATATGACCCCTTAGAACACAAGAAGACCCATAATTACATGATACGGTGTCCTAAGGGGTTATAGGACAACATATGACCCGTTAGGGCACAATATGACCCCTAAGAATAGCTAAGGGGTCTTGTTGTGTCCTGAGGGGTCATAGGACACCATATAACCCCTAACGACACTGTATGGTGTCCTAAGGGGTCATAGGACACCATATGACCCCTAGCAACACTATATGGTGTCCTAAAGGGTCATAGGACAGCATATGGCCCCTATCGACACAAAATGATGCCTAACGATACCTAGGGGTTCATAAGACACCATATGAGCCCTTAGCACACCATCCAACCCCTAATGACACCATATGGTGTCCTAAGGGGTCATATGGTGTCCTAAGGGATCATAGAACACCATATGACCCTTAGAAAACCATACAATACATAATGACACCATATGGTGTGCTAAGGGGTCATAGGACACCATATGACCCCCTAGGAGACCATACGACCCATAACAACATTATATGGTGTTGTAAGGGGCCATAGAACACCATATGACCCCTTAGAACAACATACAACCCATAACAACACCATGTGGTGTCCTAAGGGGTCATAAGACACAATATGACCCCTTAGGACATAATATGATCCCTAACGACACCTAAGGGGTCATATAGTTTCCTAAGGGGTCATAGGACACCATATGACTCCTTAGCACACCATACAACCCCTAATGATGCCATATGGCATCCTAAGGGGTCATATGGTATCCTAAGGGGTCATAGAACACCATATGACCCCTTAGGACACCATATGACACATAAAAACACCAAATAGTATCCTAAGGGGTCACAGGACATCATATGATCCCTTTGGACACCATATGATCCATAACAATACCATATGGTGTCCTAAGGGGTCATAGAACACCAGATGACCCCTTAGGACACCATATGACCCATAATGATACCATATGGTGCCCTAAGGGATCATAATACACCATATGACCCCTTAGAACACAATATAACCCCTAACAACATCATATAGTGTACTAAGGGGTCATAGGACACCATATGACCCCTTATGACATAATATGACCCCCAACAACATCATATAGTGTCCTAAGGGGTCATATGATGTCCTAGGGGGTTATAGAACACCATAAGACCCCTTAGGACACCATAAGATCTATAACGACATCATATGATGTCCTAAGGGGTCATATGGTGTTCTAAAGGGTCATGGGATACCATTTGACCTCTTAGGACATAGTATGACCCATAACAAAACCTAGTGGATCATATGGTGTCTAAGGGGTCATACGATGCCCTGTCACCCCTTAGGAGACAATATGACCCTTATCACACCATACAACCCCCAACAACACCATATGGTGTCCTAAGGGGTCATAGGACATTATATGACCCGTTACGACACAATATGACCCCTAACAATACCTAACGGGTCATATGGTGTCCTAAGGGGTCATATGGTGTTCTATGAGCCTTTAGGACACCATATGGTGTCGTTAGGGGTCATATGGTATCCTATGACCCCTTAGAACACCATAAGACCCATAACAACATCATGTGGCATCCTAAGGTGTCATATGGTGTCGTAAAGGTTGATGAGATACCATATGACCCTTTAGGAGACAATATGACCCCTAACAACACCTGAGGGGTCATATGGTGTCCTAATGAGTCATATGATGTCCTATGGCTCTTTAAGATAAAATATAACTCCTTAGCACACCATATAACCCCTAACGATACCATATGGTATTCTAAGGGGTTATGAGATACCATATGGTATCCTAAGGTGTTATAAGATACTATATGACTCGTTAGGATACAATATGACCCCTAACAACACCTAAGGGCTCATAGGACACCATATGAACCCTTAGGACACAATATAACCCCTTACAACACCTAATGGGTCATATGGTGTCCTAAGTGGTCATATGACATCCTATGACCCCTTAATACACAATATGACCCCTTAGCACACCATACAACCACTAACAACATCATATGTTGTCCTAAGGGGTCATAGGACACCATATGGCTTGTTAGGACACAATATGACCTCAAACAACACCTAAGGGATCATATATTGTCCTAAGGGGTCATATGGTGTCCTAAGGGGTCATAGGACACCATACGATCCATGATGACACCATATGGTTTCCTAAGGGGCTATAGTACGCCATATGACCCCTTAGGACACAATATGACCCCTAACGACACCTTAGGGGTCATATGGTGTCCTCAGTGGTCATATGATATCTTATGACCCCTTAGCACACCATACGAACCCTAACGACATAATATATTGTCCTAAGGGGTCATAGAATATGATATGACCCATAACAACACCATATAGTGTTTTAAGGAGTCGTATGGTGTCCTAAGAGGTCATATGACACCATATGACCCTTTAAGACTCAATATGACTCCTTAGCACACCATATGACCCCTAACAACATCATATGCTGTCCTAAGGGTTCATAGGACACCATATGACTCATTAGGACACAATATGACCCCTAACGACACCTAAGGGGTCATATGGTAAAGTTAGAGGTGAGGATAGGTAAGACAAAGAGATGGCATTTGGGGAAGGGAGAATTAGAGAGAGTTGGGGTAATTAGGGGTTGGGAGGAGAGGGGAGATGGGAAAGTATCAAAAAAGGGAGAGAGGGAGAGATGATCAGAGAGGTTCAAAGAGAGAGGTCTAGAGAGAGGTAATTAGGGGAAGGGGAGGGGGGGAGAGAGGGAGGTAGTATCAACAAAGGAAGAGGAGGGAGAGATGGGGAGAGAGCCCCCTAATTACCCTCTCTCTAGTCCATCTCTTTGTTAATACTTCCCTCTTCCCCTCTGCTCCTCCTAATTTTCCTCTCTCTATCACTCTCTTCACCTCTCTCCACATCTCTCCCTCTCTCCTTTTGTTGATACTTACTCTTCTCCCTCTCTTCTTATCCGATAATTACACCCAACTCTCTCTCACATTATTTCTTTCCCTCAATTACCCTTGATCAACTCTCTCCTCCTATGGGTTTATAGATACTTCTCTCTCCCCCTCTCCCCACCCCCTAATTACTCTCTATGTCTCTCTTCACCTCTGTCCCCATCTCTCTTCTCTCTTTGTTGATACTTTCCCCTCTTCCCCTCTCCTCCTACCCCCTAATAATCTCAAACTCTCATATCTCATTCTCTCTTCACCCCAATCATCCCTCCCTCTCTCTCTTCACCTTCCACCTAATTACCTCTATCTCTCTCTCTCACACACTCTCTCTTCCCCCCAATTAATCTCTCCTTCTCACCTCTCTCCCCCTCTACTTTTTTTAATACTTCCCTATGCCTCTCCTTGTCTCCTCTGAATTTTGTTGCTAGAGATGAGAAGGAAATGCAGAGAGACTAGTCTAGATCTTAGGGAAGAGAGAGTGACATAGAGGAGGAAATTATGAAGAGGGAGAAATGTAAGAACCTTGTAGAGCTTGATAGAATGAATGAGGTATTCAATGACAGTTAGAGATATAGGTCTAGAGAGAGATGTATAAATATGGACAAAAGAGAGGGAGGAAGAAACAAACAGGTGGAGTGATAGGTTTAGGAGAGAGAGGTGGAGAAAGGAACAAACATAGATAACATGGCTTATCAAAATTTATCGAACTTAATAAAATTCATAAATTTTCTATTATTAATTATTTATTTAGTTTATTTTGAGATGATTGTTACAAAAATTCATGCAATGCGGAAATCATATGAAAAAGTCACGAGTTTTTTATGTTTTAAAAATGAAGGATGAATTTAAATGAATTATAATTATTTTTTAAAACAAATAATTGAAAATATACCTATTCCATATCATAGAGCTCTTAATGACCTTTCCAATGCCTGTAAAAAATCAAAATTTTGATAAAAAATGCAAAAGTTGTGCCCAATTTACTAAAATATATTTTTTTATTTTTTCAAAAACGGATATCCGATTTTTAAACATAATTTTTCCCTCCATCTTTTTGTTTGGGTTTACTTTGGGATTTGGCTTGGAAGTGACAGGCCTAGAAAGTCAACTGAAAAAATGTGTTTTTTCAGTATTCCTTGATTTTCCAGACTCCATTTGGAAGAGGTGATATTACCAGGCCATAAGAATTTCCTAGCTAGAGAGTCCAAACCCTTCAAGAACCACTTAGGAGCCACCTAAAGCATACATTGATAGGTCGGCAAAGCCTGAACCACTGACTCAATCAGTAGAACCCTCCCCGCAAAGGATAACCATCTATGAGTCCAGTGTTCAACCATGGAGTGGAATTTATCCAAGATCCCCTGCCATGACTCCCTAGGGGGGTTGCTAGGAGAAATAGGAATACCCAAATACATCAGGGGCAGGGAGCCAACTTGGAATCTCAAGACAAGAGCAATCCTCCTCTGAATAGACTTAGGAGTGTTGAAAAAGAGGATGGAAGATTTATCCTCATTGATCATCTGGCTAGATGCTGCAAGATAAACATCTAGGACCTTACACAAATTCGAAGCTTCATTGATCCGAGCAAGCCCCATCAGGGTTGTATCATCCACAAACTGCAGGTGAGACTATGGCTGCAAGTCATTCCCCCATCTCCAACCCTGAAAAAAACCCCAGCCCACATTATGCTTAATCAGCCACCCCAAACCCTCAGCAAGAAGAATGAATAAATAAGGGGAGAGAGGATCTCCCTAGCGGAGACCCCTAGAAGCACCAAATAGCTCAGTATGGTCTCCATTGATGAGCGCAGAGAAAGAGGTGGATGTAAAACAACTCATAACCCACTGGATCCACTCTTCCACAAAACCAAAATCCCTGAGGATCTTCTAAAGGAAGGACCACCGAACTCTATCGTACGCCTTAGCCATATCCAGCTTGATAAACATAGCTTTTTCCTTGGATGTTGCCATAGAATGAATGGTCTCCATAGCAATGACCACCCCATCCATAATTTGGCACCCTTCCACAAACCCACTCTGCTCCTCAGAAATAACATTCCCCAAGCACTTCTTCAATCTATCCACTATCAACTTAGAGATGATCTTATAAATCACATTGCAGAGGGAGATTGGGTGGAACTGGCCTAACCAGTCGACCCCTTCGCACTTGGGGATTAGGGTAATGAAGGTCGCATTCAATTCCCTAAGCATATGTTTATTCCTCTGGAACTCCTGGACTACTTCCAATAAATCCAGCTTAATTATATCCTAGAACTCTTGAAAGAACTCAACCGGGAACCCATCCGGTCCAGGAGCCTTTCCTTTCCTCATGTGGAAGACAATCCTCTCAAGTTCTTCCAGTAAAATAGGACACAAAAGTTGCTCATTCATCTCCCTTGAGACAAGAGAAGGGATGCAATCCAGAACCAGATTCTCCTCCACTGTTTCCCCCTGAGAGTCCTCCCTAAAGAGGGACTGGAAAAACTAGAGAGACTCCCTAGACATCTCTTGCAAGGATAAGCACTGCTCACCTCTATCATTAACCAGTACAGAAATGGAATTTCCATGTCTTCTTGCTTTCACTAAGTTGAAGAAGAAAGCAGTGTTCTTGTCCCCCTCCTTCAGCCAGTCAATATGACCTCTTTGCTTCCAATATATTTCTTCCTGAAGCTACCATTCCTTAGCCACCTTGATAGCCCTATCTTCCTCTCTAAGTAGTTCCTTAGACAACCCATGCTCCCTAATTTTACTAGTGATCTCATTCAACGCAATTTGAGCAGCTTTCTCCTCATGAAAAATGTTCCTGAAACCTTGATGATTCCACTATTTAAGCTGAAGCTTAACAAATTGCAGCTACTTGGCAAAAGAGTACATGGCAGTGCCAAAGGCCGGTCTCCCTTTCCTCCACTAGTCCTCAACAAGAACTTGCAACGACGGGTCCCAAAGCCACATAAGTTGGAATTTGAATGAAGGCGAACGGGCAACCCAAGCCAAAGATGAAACCAACTTGATGGGCTAGTGATCCGACCCTCTCCAGTCAAGAATCTTAGAACATTTGGACCACCCCCCGCCGATCCAAAAATAGGAAACCAGAAAATAATCCAATCATTTAGCAATCCAATTCTCTCCCACCCTCTTGTTGTTCCAAGTGAACAAACCATTGCTAGGCTTGATGTCAACTAGCTGCAGCAAGGAGATACTATCTTGGAAAAGGAAAGAAGAAGGTTCCAACCGCATTACCCCCCCTTCTTTTCACTCAACTCCAGGATGGAATTGAAGTCTCCTGCCATAATCCAAGGATGAAAAGGGGCCAACCTTCGCACACCTGACACATGTGACCATAAGCTTTGCTTACCCTAAAAATCAGTGGGAGCATAGATATTCGAAAACAAGATGAATTCCCTAGTCTCAAGACTATCCAGCACCCCGGATAAAGAGGATCTCGAGGCAACCCACCAGATAGGGCGGAACCTTAAAGGGTACCAAAGATAGGCCACCCCTCCCAAGGAACTAGCTGCCCCAACACACTGACACTTGCCTCACCCCTATAGCTTTGGTACGAGACCCATCATACTATCCATAGTAAGTTTAGTTTCTTGCAAGAAAAGGACATCAGGTGAGTGATTCCTAATCAAATCCTGAACTACTTTTTATCTAGGGTCATTATTCAAGCCCCTTACATTCCATAAGAGCACAATCATTTAGGAGGGTTGGAAAAGTGTGAATCCAAAGTCTTCACTGACCCTAACTCAACCAAATTCTCACCCATCAATTTGGTCTTATCCAGATCCTTCTTTCTGCGAACCTTTGAGCTCTTCTCTGAAGCACTTTTCTTAATATCTCTCTGATGTAGACCCAGGTGAATGGCTGTCTTATTAATTTTAGCTCCAACCAGTTCTAATTTCAAAGCTATTAGAGAACCCTCCCCCTTAGCTAGGTTCACCTCAATAACAGGAGCCAGCCCCAACTCTCTGGTCCATCTCCATCTACTGGCTTCCAACCACTAGCAAGGCCTGGGAAGATTCCTCCATCACACTTTCCAGCACCCCTCCTGATGCACCCTAATCTAGAGGGGTAAACCCCGAGTTAACTTCCTGATGGCTCAGGTCATCCAGAGCCTCAAATCTGTTAAAGGTATCCTCCTCACGTCTCTCCTATAAGGGTCTCTTTTTTCCTATGTTCCCATTCTTTGTCTTAACTGAGACAAAACCATCAGCACCCTCTACACACCCGACATGACAGCTTTCCCTTTCTCAGCCCTATCAAGGCTCAATTCTGACTGCTGAGGTTGTCTCACTACCGGTTTGTATCTAGGACACTTATGTTGTAAATGACCATACTCATGATATAGATGATAACGAAATGGTAAAGTCTCATAATCTAGCTGTTGAACCCATGAATAAGAGCCTACACACATATCTATAGCATCTGGCAAGGGTTTACTAAGATCAATTTCAACATAGATATGTGCAAAGGTCATTACCTTTCTCCCCAGAGTTTGCGATGAGGATCCCACTGGCCTCCCAAGCAGAGTAGCGAGCATCCATAGCACATCCTCTCAACAGCATTCCACTAGAAGACGTGGTAACCAAACCCACAACGGAACTCTATTTGGGAGCTCCTCTGAAGGATTAAACCCCGCATGCCAAGGTTTGATGAATAATCCCACCTGGTTGTAAAAATACGGACCTCCTTCAAAGACCCTATTGCGATCGTCCATGCAGTTGAACATAACCATGAAATAGTTATTTGTCGGCAGCATAATCTCCATTTCCCCTTCCGGTGCCCTTGTCCACTATGCCTAGTTTTCCAAAAACTACAATGAAACCCTCATTCCCAAGAACTTGTAGTATAGCGAGTGATTTGAAAAGTATTCAATGTCATCAGCTATAATCTCAGGAGGGATGATCAACTTCAGCCTCTCACTGCATCTCTCCAGGCAACCATTAATTTTTACCATGTGTGAGCTACCAACACTCCCAGAGCCCGAATCAGAAGAGAATAGGTTATTGTTAAACATCTTTACATTCTGAAATGGGGGTTTTGAGCCCACCACAACAAGGAAATCCATAGCTGGAACCGCCTATGAGGCTTCCCCACCCAAAGTCACCATCAGGGCACACAAAAATAAAAAATAAAAACAAGGACAACGGCTGAGGGCCCACACCCCTAGGTCTCCCCACGGGGCTCAGCACCCAAGACCCCTCCCCTCACCCGCACCACCAAGGATCGGCCCACCTAAAACCCCAAACCCTCGGGAAAGCTTCGACCGCAGTAGCAGAACCCCACCCCCACTCAACCCTCCCACCTCCCGGCGACCACCCCCATAGCCACCACCGAGCCCTAGCAACTCCTTCCTCCTCCATCTTCCCCCGACACCCAACACTTCCCCCCCCACGCAAACCCACGCCAGCGCCGCCTAGGAGCTAGGGCTGCGAAACCCTAGCTCGGCCTCCTACGCAAACCTGCATGAAGGCCATCCTTAGAGAAATCAATATTGTAATAAAATTATTGTCTTATAAATATCTTAATTTATTAACTATTTAATTTTATTTTTCGAATGTTTAATATTTTTTTCCTTAAATATATATATCTCGAATTCGTAATTATTAATTGACTTTTAAATAAAAGGTTACATAGAAATATTAAAAAATATTTGAAAATATTTTTAATTGGATACACATATTTTGAATAATATTTTAATCTTAAATATTTTCTTATAAACATTTATAATAATTTAAAATAATGTTCACATTATGTAAATTCACCAAAGATCTATTTAATACAATTCTAATTTATTCTATTTTTTATGTCAATTAAGTGACTTTAATTTTTTGGGAAGAGTCGACCAAAAGAAAGTGAGTCTATGTTAGGTGGCTAACAATGACTGAAAATGAATACTCACGGTTTGGTTTGGCTCTAAATGCTTCAAGTCCCTACCTCACAAATGTTTGTAATACAATTCTAATTTATAATATATTCTAAATCAATTAATTGACTTTAATTTGTTAGGAAGAATCGCTCACAAGGAAATCAATCTATATTAGATAGCCATCAATGACTGAAAATGATAACTCACGATTTGATTTGACTCTTAAATTTTTAAGTGGCTACCTAAAAAATATTTGAAATACAATTGTATTTTCTAATTCAATTATATGACCTTTTGGTTTTTCCGAAAAGGATCACTAGAAAAAAAGTCTAAATTAGGTGGCCATAAATGACTGAAAATGAATACTTGCGGTTTGATTCGACTCTGAATGCTTTAAGTCGCTACCTTGAAAACGTTTCGAATACGCATTTGGGCATTCAATTTGCAATCACTGGTTAAATCGAGTAGTCGTTTGCCGTGTTGAACAAGGACAAGCTCGGTGAGCGTGACAAATGCATCACCCAATGGATTATCATCTGTTTGAAAATTACGGCTACCCCTTTCACCGTTGATTTTGAAAAAATACTTCAGTTTTCCTGTGAAAACCTTTGGTCGTGTTTCTTCTAATATAATCGTTGATTGTTAAATATTTAAGTCAACTTTCACTTTATAGAGGACATTAGAAATATTTTATATTATAATATGGTATATTGACTTGTAATGAAATATATTATTGAAAAAGAAATAAAGTTAATTATATGAAATAAATGCATGGTCATTATTGATTTCTTTTACATATATGGATCTAGAAAGTTAGAACGATAAATCATTAATTGAAATATCAATAAATTTGAATGGTATCATAGATGAGAAGTTTATCAAGTAAAGTGTACATTATGACTTTTATAATTGTTAATTTAGGTTACATTTAACATCATGACAATATGACATGCATGAAAGAAAGAATCCATACAAAGAATCGTTGTAAGTTGATTGGGTTTTTAACAATTCTAATACAATTTACCTGGCTTCAATTGTTATTGACAAAACACAATCTATTTCATGCAATTTTATAAAATCTAATCATATTACATAATTATAATGATGTTATAGAATTTTTTTTCAAAGATAGTTCTCTCAATTTCCCCATGTTTCAATTAGTGATTTGTATTTGAATAAAGGTCCAAAAGGTAAATGTTGAAATAAATAAAATAAATCCAAGTGAATTTAATGGTCAAAGGTTTAGTAATTGAGCATATATATGTCTTATCTATTAGGAATTAGGTTCCATCAACCTTATAAATCCTATGTAGATAATTACTCCTAAAATTGTTTTTAATTTCCACCAGGGAAGATGCATTCACTAAGAAATAGTCTTATTTAGACACATTTGGATATTTGTACCTAATAAGGGGTGTGGGGCCACTTACACACCACTATTTTTGCCACCCAAAGATCCTCCAATTAGATTTTAGGGTTCATGCCCCCATAGAGAATTTTTTTTAAAAATGCATTATAAAATATCGCAATTTTGTAGTTGTAAAGTGGAAAATTAAACCCTAGTGACTCCCCACCTAGGAGAGAGAAAGGAAGTCACTAGGATGATTTTCACTTGGGAGAAATTTACATTCAAAAGAGGGGCTTGAATCCACTTGATTCAAATCCAAAGGGAGTAAGGATGTGAATACCAAGTGGATTGCAAGGGTTGAAGTGTGATTTTCCCTCTTTTGTAAATGGGAAATTTGATTTGATGACTATGCGGGAAAGGGAGATAAAATAAGTGAAATGAGGAGCTACCGGTTCTGGACCGCGTTGTAACTTCGGATTTGAGATATTTAGACTGATACGGATCTTCCCTACAAATTAGGAGAAAATTCGTCGGGACCCTATTGAAAGTGCACACGATCCTCCGAAAAATCCACAAAATGAAAAGTGATGACATCTTGCTCTAAGAGGCTGCCCTCTGGTTCCAAGAATGTCCCACTGTACAAGAGAGGGAATACTCTTCAAGAAAGGATAGGATAGGTGAAAAGAGATATCTTTCTATAAGTATAAAGGAGATCCTTGGAGGAGAAGAGATATTTGTTCAAAAGACATCCCCCTCCAATAGGAGTTGTCTTAGACAAATATAACATCATCTAGAACAAAGAAAAGGAGAGAACAAGAATGCAACCCTTCCTCCTATTCCTAGGTGAAAGGGATTCTTAATGAGGGATGACTCACTTTTAGCCCCAAGAGGGATGGGTGAATTTATCATAGATGTACATTACCAAGTGTGAAAGAGGTTGTAGTCAAGGACTTACACCTCTTGTATAAGAGAGAACCCATGAGGAAACCACCAATAATTTTGTACAAGGAATGACATCAAGTAATATAACTCACACCATCTACAAAATAGGGAAAAGTGGATCCCTAGAGAAAGAGAGAGAGGTATCATTACCCCCCGAGTGTAGGGACAATGAGAAGAACTTGCACAATCTTAAAGAGATAGATTAAACATAATCAAATGCACAATGTACTTTCACGAATGCATGCAAGGAAAGACATTAGTATATGTAAAATACATGTCTCAAGAAGTGGTAATCTTCGAAAGGAAGAGAGAAAAATCATCGCATATTTCCCAAGGGGGATTAATTATAAAAGCATACCATTGTAAGACATGATAATCACATATAAAAAATGAAGCCCCTAAAGGAAATAATGATAAATGAGAAAGAAAGAAAGGGAAAGGAGTGAAAATCCTTGCCCCCCAAGTGAGGAGAACAAGGGGAAAACATTACACATCTTTTGATGGTGATTATTGTGAAGCAATATACCTTCCTAATGGAACAAATCCTCTCAAGGAAGGAATACGTACTTCTCAAGAGATCATTCAATGCTAAGGGGCATATCATACTTGCGAATAATTGAAACCATAAAAGTGGTAAGTTTTCCAAGAGAATGAAAGAAAGAGTGCACTAGTCGCCAAGTTTCAACTCTTAAACAGCCTGAAATTCTATACAATATCTCATACGTTTTTCCAACACTGGGATAATATCAATTAGTGGATATGGCTAGGATGGAAAGGTTACATGAGCTATTTTGTATCTTCTATTGTATGAACTCTATAGTGTATCCGAGTAGGTATCCTTGGAACCCGGTATGGACATCCATCAAAGGTTAAAATAAGGGTTATTTTTAGTAAATGATGTAGAAGAAACTTCCTAGTAGACATGTATGCAAAAGATAAAATTCTAGATAATACATGTGAGAAATATGAGAAAATGCCTCAAGAAATTATAGGTTCTATAGGTTTGTTAGACAAGGTTACCTCTTATTAACTTCCTATTAAATATATCTAAAGAATATTTTTCTTCACATCAATATCATTTGAAATTTATAATAAAATTATTATTCTTAACATTATTTCCTTGTTGTAAATGTTTAATTTTCTGCTATTATCACATCATCATCTCATCTACAACCTAGTTTGGCATCTACCACCATAATTTAGACTAATGTGTTCATTCATAACTATAGTATCCCTTATCATAGATATCTAAAATATGTCCACATAAAAAAATTTACATGCATAATGCAATTTTTCCAAATACATCTAGAGTCTCATATCACTCTAAATATGCAAACATATCTTTTATTTTACTATCATCCATATATTTTTCATCCTTTGGCCATACCATAACCATATATTTTCCTCATAGATTATATCATAGCTTACACACATACCATATCCTCATCTACATTCATATCATAGCATCCTCTTTTAACATATCATCTTCATATATATCCATATCTTAGATCACTCACTTTACCTTTTACATCCACATAATATCATTTCTAGTATATAATATAGACTTATACCATAGGCTCTCATCCATGATCAAATATCCCACTTCTAGGTATTTATATTCTCGATTAGGTTATCACCTTAACCTATTTAATGTACCTTAATCTACATTCATATCATAATATCCATTGTCACTTACATTATAACATGCATCCATTGCCATATGTTTCAACCATCATCTATATCCATCATATACCTGTAGTGTCATAAAATTGTGGTCCTAGAAATTTTTGACTGCAATAAGGTCCTCATGCATGAGAACTCGAATCCTTTAGCCTGATCGGAGACCAAAGATTGCTTGGCTTGCGAAAACAATTTCTTTATTGGTCTCCGCATAACTCTGTCTGCACTCTTCCCTAAAGAAAGGGTTAGGACAGGGGTGTGACGCACCTATCCCCCATAGGACAAGAGCGTGGCGCTCTTTTCCTCCCAAGATAGGGGTGTGGTGCCCTTGCCCCTGCCCTATTTTGGGGTAGGACCTTCCTAGAGCATGCATTGTGGGTTGTGTAGTGAGTGGAAAAACTCTCCCAATGTCGGCCCATGATGAAATTCAAACCTACCAACATGTATTTAATGGGCATTCTTCCTCTCATTTGCATAAGGTGGGATGAGTGGGAAATTCACAAGCGATCAAGAATTCAAGCATTCAAGAATTCTTTTCAAGCATTGAGCATTCTCAAGTCTCCCTTCAAGGCTAGGTGTTGCATTCAATTCAAGGATTCAACCATTGAAGAGGAGACTGATTTCAACATTCAATTCCACACAAGAATTTCTATCAGAATTGCTACTACAAGCTCCCTTGAGGTGATTTACAATTCAGTCTTTCATTTAAATCTACTTGCAAGTACTTTCTTTCATTACTTGGTTAATTCCAAAACTAGGGTTTGACCTAAAGGCAAACCCCCAATCCCATCCCATTTTCCTCTCTTTTCTGTGTGTAGGTTGCAGGTGTGCAGTTGTACTTTCGGATTCGGGATCCATTTGTTGAGGTGGAAAAACCCTTTTCGTTTCATGGATTTTTCAGAGGACAGTGTACATTATTGCCACGGTCCAGGCAAATTTTCCTCAAATTCACAGGGTGACTTCGTCTCGACATTTTAAGTTGCCAAATCCAGGTGCACAACTTCATCCCATATCCTGATCTCAAGTTATAATAGATTCTTTGTCACTTTTGCACTACATAACTCTATCACTTCCTTTCCATTTCAAAAAAGGAAGAGGGGACCAACTTAACATTCCCCAATTCATTCAGAATTCAATCTACCATCTTATGTGGATAGATTGAATCTAGTGAATTATCATCTCCTTCTTCTGAATGTAATGGTGAAAATTGTTTGAAGGATAATCAATAGTGAAACTCTCATCTCTCTTTGAGGGAAAGGGTAGTCTTCCTCTTGATCTATCATTCACCGTTTTCCCACCATTACGTTTTGATGAACCCGACGTCTTGCATACTTTCTTTTGAACAATATCGCATATTTTTCATTTACAAGTTTTAACTTTCTGTAACCTTAGTGATTAATTTGTTAAAAACCCTAGTTTTTAAAATTAAAATTGAACCTGTGATTTGTAAAAATTGTTTGTGATTATCTTAGATCTGAAAATTGTCTTGATTGTCAAATTCAATTTCCTCGTTGCCTTTTTCAAATTACAATTAAAATTTACAAAATTAAGAGGTTATTTGCTAAAACCCTAATTTTCAAAAATCATATTGAACTTTCGCAAAAATTGGATTTAAATTTAATTTTTAGATTTCTGATTGTTCTCAAATTTGTCTTCAATCCTACAATTCAAATTTTCAATTTTCTCCCCTTTTCCCAAAATTCAAATTTCAAAATTAAGTGGTTAGGCCATCAAACCCTAATTTTAAAAATTAGTTGAATTTTGTGTGAATTTAAAATCAATTTCAATTACATTCAGATTTATAAACATTTTCCAAGGTATCCCTATCCATTAGGATTGACCCTTTTCAAAATTGCACTTCAATTCCTCATTTTCTTCAAAATCCTAATGGGGTCCTATTTTCACATTTGTGCCTTCATTTCGCCCATCTAGAGATCATAAAATTTTCCAATTTTGGGGGGTTGGCTTTAAAATACTCGCAATATCCATCCCTAAAAATTTCGTAAAAAGTTGGTTGGACCAGGTGCGTTCTCGCCACGGTCCTCGACTTTTTTCCCGAAATCTTGTGACACTATTATGACTCTATTTAATAGCCTAAATCCGAAAGATTGGCTGATTTATTGGATTTTTTATTCTTCTAGAATCGGAAATACCTTTAAAATTCAACATTTCAACTTTCAAGAATTTTTTAAAATTAAGAAGTTAATTATTGTCTTCCCTGATTTTAAAAATTCTAATTTTAAGATTAAGTGGTATTCCCTTGGCCCTAATTTTAAAAAATCTCCAATTTCCTTTCAATTTTGGAAATTGTGTCATCATGTGCCCCCAACAAAGTTCAAATTGTGTAATCATTATTTTCTTGAATTTTGCATTACTCGGTTTTGTAAGCTTTGTTCTACAATTCAAAATTCAAACTTTCCCTCTAGTGCATGAGTTTTACCACTATAAGTCCTACCTATCCTATTCCTCTTAGATGAAGCATTAGAATTAAGGCTTCCCAAGGTTTAATTACCGAGGAGATGGAGCCTAATTTGAGTGACTTCTTTAATGCGGATCATGCTAATTCTTCTCATCCTAATCATGTGCCTACTAATGGATCTCATGATGAAGAAGAATTCTTAACTAGGGTTTTTTTAGATCAACTTTCTATATTGGACAATCAATTTCACAACTTTCAACAATGGATGTCCCAAGATTACCCTAATAGTGAATCTCTTCCCTAAATTGAAGGCCTTAAATGCATGCTTCAAAGTGATAAGAATAGAATTTATATAATGCATGGCATTGTACATATTGTTGATTCTAATGTCATGCCTATCAAGAGTTGTGCTGAAACCCTAGGTTATTCACAACCTTCAACACAAGTCAATTTCTCTATTCCTTTGACTAATCTTATGACTAGTATTCCTACTTTTACATCCAACATCATGGCTACTTCAACTCAAAATGTCATTCCTACAACTATAGGTCATGGGACAATCTCTCTTTTTCATTTAATCCTCCATCGTTACTGTAATCACATAAATCTATCCACTTAATTAAATGAATATTTAATATTTATTTGATTATTTAACCATCAATTAATAATTAATTAAATTAATATTTAATTAATTCATCTTAACCCTCTTCTCCTATTAATTAAATAAATTATTCAATTTATTTGATTTAATTCACTTAACCAAATTCAGACCATTAATTAAATAAATAAATCATATTTGTTTAATTAAATCTTCTCTCACATTTAAATAAATTAATATTTATTTAAATTCCCTCAAAATCTCACCTCTCACATTTAAATAAATCATTTATTTAAATCACCTTTATCCTCCACCCACTTGTATTTTCCTACAAATGCAAGTTGCACAACTATTTTAAATAAATTAACATTTATTTAAATCACCTTTATCCTCCACCCACTTGTATTTTCCTACAAATGCAAGTTGCACAACTATTTTAAATAAATTATTTATTTAAATCACCTTTATCCTCCACCCACTTGCATTTTCCTACAAATGCAAGTTGCACAACTATTTTAAATAAATTATTTATTTAAAAACCTATTTATCCTCACCCACTTGAAACCTTTAATGGTTTCCCTTAAAGTCTTCAAACTTAATGGCTTCCTTCTAGAGTCTTCTCAAAACCTTTAATGGTTTCCCTTAAAGTCTTCAAACTTAATGGCTTCCCTTAAAGTCTTCTTAAGACTTTAATGGTTTCCCTTAAAGTCTTCAAACTTAATGGCTTCCTTCTAGAGTCTTCTTAAGCCTTTAATGGTTTCCCTTAAAAGTCTTCAAGCATTTAATGCTTTATCTTCCTTTTTCTCATTTAAATAAATTAATATTTATTTAAATATTTATCCAAATGCAACTTACACCATTTAATTGAAATAAATAATTTTATTTTAATTGAAAATACCAAAATTCCTCCCACTTGCATTTTCCTACAAAATCCACTTACATGCCTAAACCCCTTCTAGATTCTTCTAAGCCCTTCCTAATTAACCTAATCCATCCCCTAAATATTGTCACATTCCTAAGCAAATTGGAGTCACTTCTCAAAGACTCCAAAGTCTTTGAAAAGCAATTAATGCTTTGTGTGTTCAACAAATTAACCTCTAAAGTCTTCCAAACCACTTATGGCTCTTACATGACCATTAATGGTTAATTCCACTTGCACCCATGGTTAAGGACTTTGACCCCTAACTTAACCCTCATGTAACCCATGTGTCTCTTCAAAGCATTTATTTCTTTGACTAGGGCAACCATCATTTCCCCTCAAGCATTTAATGCTCCTTATCTCTCCTCTCAAGCCTCCTCATGGTGACACTTGTCAACATGGGATTGGGTTGAAATCCTTCACATGGATCTCAAATCATTCAATCCTGACCCTTGTTGAGATTACTCAATCTCAACCATCCATTGCTCCATTTTTCCTATAAATAGAGCCCATTTCTTCATAATCCAAATCCTGAAAACTTGTATGCATTTAACCTATAGGCATTTTAGAGAGCATTTAGCATAGCAAACTCATGTATTGTTATTTTGGTTAAAATAAATCATTTTAGCATCAATAGCTTAATATTAGCTTTTCATTTTACATTTAGAGCAAAATACTCAAATCTCAATCCTCCATAAGCATCCATAGTGCAAAAAGCTGCTGAGAGCTACACTATTTTGGAACTTGGAGAGGAGAGGAACAAAGGAGAAAAAGCTAAGAGCATGTTAGGAGGTATTTGGAGATGCCTCATCATATTTTCTTCTTTAGTTAAATATGCTTTCATGTTTTTAGTATCTCTTTTGATATGCCTGTTTAGATTAGTTTTTGATTGACTAACACTAAAAATTTTCTTGTGTCTTGTGTTTTGTTATCATTGACTAACCTTGTCCATTTAGCAAAGCATCAGTTACCTATGTCTTCCATGAGTGTTCCTATTATTCCTCAATCAATCAGTGTGACATAAGGGGGAAATTTCTTCAACAATTTTATTTCTCCTTTAAGTGTGCCTTTTCCTACACAATCATCACTAATGCCTACTTATCATAATGACCCACCACCTTATTCTCAGCCCATGCCTTCTTTCAATAACATCACACCACCTTCTCAATCACTTATGTCTAATATTAATTCTTCTACTGAGATGACACTTAAGACTCTTGCTCAAACCGTGTCTTCCTTACAACAACAAATTTCTTTTATGATTCAATCCAAGTTTAGTGTGCCCACCTTTGATGTTGTGAGCCAACTTTCTCTTGATATTGAGATCCCTCAATTGGAACTCTATAATGGAAAAGGTGATCCTCTAACGCATCTCAAAACATTTCAAACCTTGTGTACTGATTTTGCTTATGATCAATGATTGCTTGCAAAACTGTTTACAAGAACACTAAGAGATAAGGCTTTACAATGGTATTGCTCTTTGCCTCCTTATTCTATCACTTCTTTTCAACAATTGGCAAATGCTTTCATCTAGCAATTTTAAAACAACATTGGTCCTAAAATCACTTTGACTGATTTAATGCATTGTAAACAAGGTGTTAAAGAAAAAGTGACTGATTTCATTGGTAGATATAAGAATTTGTGTGCTCAAATTTCTTTTCATGTACTTGATAATGATATTCAAAGAATTTTCATTTCTAATTGACAAAAAGATATCAGGGAAAAGCTTATTTTATCTAAGTCTACTTCATTTCCGCAGTTGTGCTCAACACTCCACAATTATCAACAAGTTGTGAGTCAAATGGAGCAATCCACTCCTATGGCTTTGAGTGATAAGGGGGAGAGTGCTCAGCAACCATTTGCGAAGTTCAAACCAACAAAAATCTTCATCGAATTCAATGATCCAATCAACAACAACCATGTGAATCCAACAACAGGTGTGCCTTCTATTCCCAAATTTTTCCAAAGAGAAAGACCATTTACTCCTTTGAATGAATCTTTAGATAGTAATATGTCTCATTTGTTGCATATAAATGTTATCAAACTTCCCCCTATAAAACAAATTAATCCTTCCAAACTTGCATCTCCTTATTTTGATAACAATTCCTTTTGCCAATTTCATTGTCAACCTGGTCATGATACTGAGAAATATTTTGCATTGAAAAAGAAGGTTCAAGACTTGATTGATAATAATACTATATTTGTGGCAGGTGTGAATTATAAAGGGAATAAATCCGTTTCTCCTCCTAATCAAAATCTTAAGATTTTCACTGATCCCTTGCCATCTCATACCTCTAACATTATTGATATTGTGCCTAATTCTCTCACTTTTGAGGAATTCACCTGTATGGCTCCAAACTTTGTTAATATGGTAGTAAAATAAGATTTGCCTAAGGATCCATGTATTACATTTGACCCTAGCAAGACCATTAGAGAACTGGATGGTCCTTTATACATAGTTGTGAAGGTTAAGGATATCCCTTGCCATGGGGCCCTGCTTGATCCCTCTTGCATGGTTAATGTCATAACTGAAGAGTATCTTTTTACTTTATGATTGCATAAGCCTATATATGATGCTTCTAATTTTGTGGTGAAGTTATTTGATGGCTTCTCTTGTCCTACCATTGGTTCTATCACTATTCCTGTTGCAGTTCATGCTAAATCCATGGATGTTGACTTTGTTATCATACCTTCTTCTGAGAAATTCCGTGTGAATTTGGACTATCCTTGGCTATCTTCCACAAAGGCTATTGCTTCTCCAATACACAAGTGTGTTAAATTCCCTCACAATGGAGAAATAATAACCATGAACCATATCTTATTTCGTCCATCCGAAAGAAGCACTGGTATTCCTATTGATCTCTTTTGGCCTAAACAATTTCAATCTCTTCCATCAAGGAGTGGTTCTCTTTTTCAATCTTATCAAAAATGGAAGAACGATATGATCTTATCTTTAAGTCAACCTAGATTTCCAACACTTGACATTCCTATTATTCTTCAAGAAGAGGTTCTTCCTCTCTCAAATAGAACTAATCTCCCTCCTAAGGAAAATTGTCCACCTACTCCTATGAATGTGACTTTACCTTCTCTTAAGGAGAACAAAAATATTCCTCCTAAAGTTTGACCTATACCTCCTCCTCATGTTGGATCTGGTCTCCTTCCTACACCTAATATTTCTTCTTCCTATAGTGCAGTTACATCTCCTTCCTCTTATCGAGAGAAGAGGCCTACTTCAACTATTGTTCAACCAAAAAGATCTCAACCTAAACTTTCGACTATCAAGGAGGGAAACATTCCTACTTCTTCAAATGTTCCTCCTCCTTCTCAAACTTCAACTAAGACTCGATGGAATCATTATGCAAGAGAACGCATGACAAGTACGTCATGTTCGAGCTCGTGAAGCTATCCCTCAAAATACTTAGTCTCCTCAGACTCTGACAGTTGACATGATTCCCTTTTCTCCTAAGAAAGGTGTTCAACCAACATCTCCAAATCATAAGTTGCATAAAACATGTGATGGTTTTACTCCTACTCATGTTCTTGCTCCTCTTTCTTTAAACTTTGATGAAGAAATGGGTGAAAATTTTATTCATAATGGCAATACAACTCCTAATGCTTCTGATAGTGACTATGAGTATGTTGATGTGGACAAACATTTATCGGATGAGTTTTCACAAACCCTAATCCTAGCTCCTAGAATCGAACAAAGTGGCTTCCAAAATGAGCATAGTCCTTGTTTGGATCTTGTGATAGCTCCATCTGATGTGCTCGATGTCACTTCTCTGGCATGTTGCTCGCCTTCCCAAAATAGTGATGAGAAAGATCGAGAGGCGGATGTTGTTCTATATTAGGGATATTAGCACTGTAGATCTCTCTCTCTCCTCTCTTTTTTTTTGTGACCATTCTTCTATTGTGTACCCCTGTTATTCTATTGTTCCCTTAATGTCTACTTGGGCACGATATAAAGCATTGAGATCTTCTCTTGGTCTCTTTCATGTTGACTCAAAAGACATCCTCTCTTCCTTTTCTTCTAAGGTAGTGTCATACTTTGGGGAATGAAGATTATTATATGCACATACAAATATGATATACATGAGTTATTATACAACATACTGACCCCAAGAAAAGCAACACTACCTTGTGTTTTCTCTTCATTATCCTTGGTTTTATACCTCAATTGGGAGCTAAATCCTTGCGATAATGTTCTCCCTCTTTTCTCTCTCTTAGGTGTATCCTACGTTAAAGCAATCACTCCCAATAAGGTGCGTGCGATCACTTTAATGTGGGGGCATACACTCTGCTCATACTTTCCTTCTTGTGATACTTAGAATTACTTAGTGACCCTTGTTTTGCTTTGTGATCTTTAGTATCCTTTCTTTCATGACTCATAGAAGATATAAGGCATAGAATTTTATCAAAATTAAATTAAAAATTGAAAGAATACTATAACTAGTATGATTTTGTTGTGTAATAATATTCAATAATAAAATTTTAGAGATTTTATCTCAATAGGTAAGAAATTATATATTCACAAGGAATTTATTCAAGAGAACGATTGTATTGTTTAGTGATGGTGAAATATATTTAAAATAATGATAAAATTTTGGAGCCACTAAAATTTGAAAAGTAACTAGTTCTTTAATCGCCACAAAAAATTTTAAGTTATCAATTACAAAATTATATTATATGTGTATATTTAGAATGTCACTCTTCAAAATATCTATAATATAAATGAATATATATTAAAATCAATATAAATTAAAATTATCCAAAAAATATGAAAAACTAATATCTTATTAATACTATCCCTCACACTGGTTGGTTGAAGCTGAATATCATCGGGTCTTCTCGTGGTAACCAGGGTCAGGCAGCAGGGGGCAAAGTGATGCAACCTCGTCCTTTCTTGTGTGGAAAATTTTGGTGCTCAAGCTTTGAGACTGGCTGAAGTGGCAACGATCTATCATGGGTTAATTGTAGCAAGGGAAAAGGAGCTTCGATGCATCATTATTGAAGGCGATTCTTGCAATACAAGAATGATGCTTAAAAGTGTGGCTAAACCAAACTATAAATCTAACTCGCTATTATCAAGTGTCATACTCTCAGAGATGTCAGGTTCTACCATGTGTTGTGGGAAGAAAACTATCTAGGGGACAAGTTTAGGCACGTATGTTAATGATTTTGAAATTTGGATTCACTTTTACGAAATCCTGATAGAGGCTTGTGGCATGATTTTGAAGGGCTTGTTTATTAATGATGAATAATCGCAATGTTGCCTTTTTAGTACTTTTCTTTCTTTCCTTTTCCATTCCTTACTAGCTAACGCAGCGAGATTTAAATTTTGTTGGTACCACTTACCACTAGATTCTCCAGGCTTGTCGCTTTCTCAACCTAGTTTTCTTTTCTACGGATATGGGTGGTGATTTGATTTAGATCGAACCCAAAAAATTCTCTGAATTTAAGATTAATCAAGATCTTTGGAATAAGGTGATTAAGGAAATCTAGATACTTATGCGGAGGGGATGACCAACCATGATATTTAGCTATCTACAACATTTGTTCATGTCTAGGATAATGGTACTATTAAGATTGGCAGTGTCACCTTTATGGTTTCAATGGAGACCACAGCAAAGGTGATTGGGCTATCCCTCGATGGAGTTTCATTTCCCAAAAAGAAAAAAGGGAATCATAAAGAGGACTTTGATCGTTTCTTTGAACCTAGGGAAAGGGTTTCCAAGCTTCAAAGTGGTTATATTAGGGAAGAACTACCAGATATTTGGAAGGAGTAAGCTATATTGTTTATGAAGTACTTCACCTTAGAAGAAAGGAAAAGTAGGCTCCATCTGTAGAAATTCCCCATGTTAAATCATCTCTATCATGCAGTAAGAATGAGTTTTTCCTTCTAGGTTATATCATCTTTTTCTCAATCCATTTCTAAAGCCATTATTAAAGGTTAACCCCCACTCCATTAGGGCTTCATTTATAGATTGTATAATTTCTAACCAGCTTTATCCCCCTCTGGTGGGGTCCCTTCTATTGAGATTAGGTTCACCTATGATGCCAATTTATATGTAGATCTTATTGTTACTCCCTCTAATTCAAGGTAGTGTCTCATTTGGGTTCTAAAATGGCCAATAGGAAAATACTTGCTAGAATGGCCAAATTTAAGACCATTTTCACCACCAGAAAGGATCAGGATGTCCATGCTCAACCTCAGATGCAGCAAAATATAGATATTGTTGAATATTTTGGCTCTGAGCCTCTTTCATTGGATGATTCATACTCCTCAAACACCACATCGTTCGATTGGTTCCTTGCTAAAATTGGTGCTAACACTAGCCCTTCCCCCATAACCCCTCCCTCCTCTACTAATACTAAACCACCGAGCTCTATCTTGGTTCTAACTAACATTGTGAAGGACTTGCATAAGGATATAAAAAGATGAGACAACCTATTAAAATGGCTCTTTGCAAACATGAATGTGGTCATTAAAAGATCAACCAACTGGATTCAGTGGCTAAGGCAAAGGCCAGGGCTAACACTTGGGTGGACAACTTGGATGAGGGCATAGTTTGGAGAATTTTCAATGATCTTGTTGGCATATTGGGGCTAGTGGGTAGAAAGATTGATGATACAGACTCCAAGATCAAGATGTCAGGGACCAAACTTGAGCTGGGCCAAGAGGTCAAGAAAACCCAAGAGGCCCTTAAAATAAAATTGGGGAGGTAAACCTTGCTTGTAAGAACATGGATAGTAATCATAATGCCTCCCTATAGGCTATCCAGGATGAGATGGAAAGGAAAAGGGAAAAAAAAGAAAACACATCGAGTCCCTAGCCACAGTCTTTGGCCCCACGTCATCTCTAGTGAAATCTACCCCTGACTTCATGTTGGTCTCCCCTAGCTCTAAGATTGGGTCAAGTAAAAAAGTTTTTTTTTTTATAAAGTGCTTAGTTTGTACCAAGTTGGCAAGAAGGCTACCCCCATATAGTAGACCATCTCTTTGTGTCTATGTTGGGTGGTTTTTCTATGTTTTTTCATTATTTCAACTCTTCTTTTTTTGCTATTCTTTTAGTGTATTTGTTGGATCTCTATTCACCCTACCTGTTTTTTCTTATTTTTTGGGTGGGGGAATTTTTTATTGGTTGCACATCCCTCGTGTGCTCTTGGTGTCTCTTTGCGGATAGGTAATGGTACGAGCCTATCTCAATTTTATTAATGAAAATAATATAATTATCATGCATCTACAAACAAAATAAAAGTGTGGAGCACAATGTCGAACAATGAAGGGAACCTATGAGGAGAAACACTAGAGTTTCTTCTTATGTAAGAGTAAGGGAAATACTAGGGTGGCCTTATTAAGAGTGATAAGGTTTGTTTTGAGTTTGTTGTTTGGGGATTCTTGCCTATTGGGGATGTTACTTTGTTTGTTGTTGATGGTATTTAGGTGGATGAGGAGGCTCTCTAGAGTGAATCAGACGATGAGCTACTATTAGATATACTCAATTAAGCCAAGTATCAAAATACCCACTTTGTCAAGTGTTAAAATTTCCACTATGTCCTTGCACCTACTTTTTTCATGTTCTTTCCCCCTCTTATGATTTTTTTTTTACCTCTTCATGGGTTAGATTTGGTTGAGGAGTCTTGTGTTGAGGTAGTCATTGGGGGCTAGAAGGGCTCTACTTTACAGACTTTTTTTTGAGGTTGTGGACGACGACATTGATCCTCCTTAGATGCCTATTTATTAATGCAAGTTAGATGTTGGGTCCTCTTCTCATTTAACTAAGGTTATTTATATTGAAAAGCTAATTTTGGTGTTGTCCCCTATTGTTGGGTACAGAAGGGTTTTTTTTCCTCTACCTAGTATTGGTTTGGGTTTCACCAAATTATTTCCTTCACCTATGCAGACCCTCAATTCTTAGAGTGTCTTCTCCTTCCAATACCACTAAATGTAATTTCTAAAGGATCTCTTCTTTGGATTATTTTCACTCTACTCTTTATTAGATCCTTGGGCTTGCAAAACTTCTTCTAGGTTGCAGTCTTCACTCATTGGGAGGCTTCTTGGTCACAAGCCAAACATTGATTCTATCTATAGGAGCCCATTTAATAGATGGAATGTTTTAGACAGAATGTGTAATCTTTGTTGAACATATTTCTCATATTCTCCTTCAAATTATATGAGGGATTCTCTTGCGTTCTTTAGGGCGGTCCTTGGTTTTCTGGTAAGAATTCTCTTCACCTTCAAAGATGGTCTATTGATTTTAATGTTAGTAAATTTAATTTGACCATTATATGAGTTAAATTTTCATAACTCCCATTGGAATTCTAGAATTAACATATCATCCAACGAGTTGGCGATGCAATTGGCCAATTCATTTATATTAATGATATCACAAAATCTAGAAGTTGTTTTCTTTTTACTATAATGTGTTTGTGTTGACATTGATTCAAAGTTACTCAACAAAGTTACATTGATCTATATATTGGTTTTTGGGATTAGGGACTCTTTTTTCAAACCCCTCATAAGTTCCACTTCCATAGTGATGGGATTTCCTCTTGGTTTTGTCAAGAAGATTTTGATTCTATGCTCTTTTGAGAGCATCAAGAATAAGGGTTTTCCTCTACCTCATATAAAAGAGGATTAATACAATTCTTATCCTTGACATAATTATGGATGAAAGTAGTATTTTGACTACCCTCCTAAAGCCAAGTGATGCAATATTTTTGTTTCCAAAAAATATCTTCACAAAGCTCCCATTCATGAAGTCGTTTCAATAAAGAAGACTCCTTTCGAAGGTGAAGCATTTAATTGGGTTTATGATTGAGGGCATATTTATTATGAAAATATTCCTAGTAAGCTCTATAACCAATTATAGATTGTCTCTAAGTTGATAAAAAATGGCTCTATAAACTTATAAATAATAATAGTGACTGTAACGTGTTAATATGTAATGAGTTCTTAAAATATCCATTTAACTATACAAATAATTTAAATATTCCATAAGAAATAGTGAGAAACCACATGTGAGTGAATTGGAGCAACAAATTATGAACCAATTTTGAGCATTTGGTAAATCATCATTAGCATAATCACCATGAATTTGATGAAAAATATAATTGAGAAATAAACTAGCAATGGTTAGGAAAAATTCCAAGAAAAGGTGCACAAAAAGGCAAGAAGAATCTTTCTAATTTGAACAACTCCATAGGAAGAAGTACACTTATACAAAAAGAATACATGAATATCATGAGTGGCAAAAAGGAAAGAAAAGAATGTCATTTTTTTTTAATAATCAATCATATCTCAACAATTTTTTTTTTTTAATAATGTCCATGAAAATAGTTCTTGAAACAGACTAATGAATCTTTCACCTTTCAAGAAAGGAAATCAACGTTAAGAGAAGCAAGTGAGGCTAGGGAAAATTAACAATAATTCTATTCCATCAATCAAGATCCTCATCTAATAATTTGTGCCTAGAGAATGATATTCATATTTCATTTGGTTTGCTCTTGACTAGAGAATGAAATGCATCTTTCATTTAGTTTGCTCAAATTATAAATTTTATTGGCTCCTATCCTGAAAAAGGAAAATGAAAAATTAAATTGAAAATCAAATAGGAGAATCCTATACACTGAAATTCCTCTCAAGAGGATTCTTTCTAGTAGAATTATCTAATAAAATGGAAAGGGATAATGACCTTAATGGAGGGCCAAGGATGTCAAATGGTGTAGGCCTCTTCTTGAAAAATTGTCAATTTTTTTGACTTATTAGATCTTAAAATCCAATAAATTTCAATATATTTAGAATTTATAGTCTTCTTCAAGAATAGTGGTAATGCACAATCTTGGAGTAGATTGACATTTCACTTTTAAAAAATTGAAATCTTAGATGAGTTAATTGTGTAGGGAGATTCAAGGATTTATGCAAGGGTATGTATAAGGAGAGATTTGTCCAAATGCTAATCAAATGTATAATTTAATATAGCTAGCTATAATTAGTTTATAGGAAGTTAGGTTAAACCAATCTTTTGTACATGCATTATAAATAAAAAATTCATTACAAAAAAAATAATAGATAGAATATCTCAAAAAAAATTTAATGAAATGATACAGAAAAGAATTAGGCAAGCCTAAGGAATCAAAAATCAACACAACACAAATATTAAAGGAAATGATGAGATTATAAATATCCTAAATAAACTATTTGATCCGTAAAGTAGTGCCTTCAAATCAATTAGCATTGAGATTGTTAAAAGTTGCTTTCTTATTCTTCTTTGGATAATAAAGATGAAAATTTCTCTTTTTTCATATATATTGAAGAATGAAATTGTCCTCCTCTTTCTTTATTGGTAGAGAACAAGAGTTATCATAAGAGCCAAGGACTAAGGGGTATCCAAATTCACCCGAGGCACGATCTTGACCTCATCCTATTTCAAGATGTTGGAGCCATGCACTTAGCAAGACTTGATCCTTGATGGGTTCATTAAGAACCATTCGACTTAACCAACAATTCAAGGGCCCACTGACTATAGTTAATAATTTCAATCCTTTTCTTCATAAGAAACATCTATTTAATATAATCGAGTCAAAGTTGCAGAGATAGCATCCATTTTCTTCTTAAATTGATCAAATTGCTTCACTAATATATTGAAGACTTAAAAGTATAAGTAGTAGTGGCATGAGAAGCATGGGTGGAATATTTTTGTTTACTCGAGATGAATTTAAATTGTTGCTTTTGGAAGCCTTGTAATTTAATTAATTTGTGTTTTTGTTATCATCTCATTCTCCAAGATTTTTAATGGAGGATTTGTAAGAAAATTAAATTGAGGTTGTGGAAACCCCACAAGGAAAGGTTCAATTTAGTTTCAGAGCAAAATTTGAACTATAATGTTGCTTGATTGTTACAAAATAGTAATTTAGGTTACATATAATTGGGTTGAATGGTAAGAAACAGTCCTTATGATAAGAAAAAGAACTTGCATTGTTATTACAAATGAACAAAATTGTCTTTTAGACCTATTAGGTAGGTCATGATGGCAGAATATGGGAGAGTGTTTGTTTTGCTCAAGAAGAAATGGAGCAAGTGGGTATCCATGGTATCATTTAGAAATATGGATAATACAATGTTGTTTCGAGGGTATCTTTCAAAATTGCAAAGTATTGTAAAGCTATTGATAAGCTCAAAAACTATCTGCCCATGGCTTGTCCAATGCAATCTTTTATAGAACTTGGTGGATATAAATGAAATCTTTTGTTAGTATCCCATTCACGGCATTCCATGAGAAGATATTTCTATTTCTCTGAGGCATTTTGTCAAACAGATCAGGTGCCTTTCCTATGCTTATAGATTTTGCATATCCTGCAATCATGGCCTTCTGTCAATCAGTTCATGTCCCTCGTCTTTGCTTAAACATTTTGCACGGATATTTAAAAGGGCAGTCAAGACAGTTTCAACTAAAGGATCTGAATAAATTCTTGTGATGGATGTCCATCCCCTGTTCCAAAGCTCCCATTTTCACAGAGGCTGAGAGGAAGCTGGCAAAGGTTGCGATGTCTGGCTTTACACCTGCCCATCTCATATGGTTGAAATCATCTTAATCCTTTTCAAGAAATGGATCTTCTCCATACCCTGCAATCACAGCATTCCGTGAGACCATATTTCTTCAAGGCCTTCGGTAAAACCGTTCACGTACCTTGTCTGTGCTTCCACATTTTGATTGAATCTCTACCATAGCGTTTCCAACTATGATATTTGATAATTATTGGGCTGTGTTGTGCTGGGCTGTAAAAATCCTTGACCATTTCATGACAGAGGTGATATAAATGGGAATCATTGGGCGGGAATAAAGTTTGAATTCAAACATTAACGGTGCTAAACAGGACTCGACGGAACGGATTTGGGAGAAGCTATGGGCCCACACCAGCCACCTCCTCTCCACGTGTAGCAATTGAATCCATGCCAGGAAGTTTTCTTTAAAGGAGGGGGAATGCAATTGCAGGGGAAGTGAAATCGAGGAGAAGATTTCTTTCAGGGAGGAGGCATGCAATTGCAGGGGAAGTGAAGCAGCATAATATTGTTATGATTGCAAATGCAACTCTGCCACATGAAAACATAGCTTCCATTGTTTTGGAAACTAAAATTCTTGTTATCTTTACTTTCAAAGAAAAGAGATGACCAGAAATGATGAAGAAAGAGTGTCACATCCACCCAGTAACATTTCTGTCATTTTCAATGGGTGGAAAAGTCATGTGAAGGTAAGGCACAACAAATTCGAGGGTCCTAGAGCGATATTTCCAATTTGAATGTGATGGGTATTGTGTGAAACAAGAATATGGCGTGTCAATATGGAAAATTAACTATGTAAATTGTGACTATATGTTTTTTATTCTAATTATTTCCAACATTGACTGACAATTTTTTATTAGACTTAAATCTCGTGCATTTTATTTCCACAGATATTTGTATCGATCAAGAAAAGCTTTCACATAAAACTGAGATTGCTGGAAAACATAGACCAGATCATACGACTCACACAAAAATAGAACATACTAGAAAAATATAAGAATAATAAAGAAATCAGGGGCACAAACTAAATTTTCGGAGTTGAGATATTTTCAAGCAAAGCATTTTTTTCTAAAATCTATGTTGAATATCAAGCAACATTTTTAATTGTGTTTATTCATGTGATCTTTGAACACTAAGATATATTTGATAACAAGTTAAATTATATAAAATTTAATTATATATCTGAATAATTTTGTATAAATTTTAACTGTTTATCATTATAAAAATTATATAGGTAATAGAGTTTTGATAAAAAATAATTTTATTTTATGATTAAAAAATTAAATATTATTATATAGTAATCAAATTCAAGTTTCTAATATATTTTTTTTTTAAAGTTTGTGAATTTCATATATTAAAAAAAAAATCACACATAGAGTAGAAACATCGTTTTTGTCGAAACTCATCCAAGAATTGGCAACAAAATTATAAATTGCTTTGTTTTAATTTTTTCTTTATTTTTGCTAATGTTTATATTTATCCATATTGAAATAGAAAAGATTGTATTAGGCCTAATTTGATTAGGTTATCTTTCATGTGTTGATTAGTATATGTCCTTCATAATTTTACATAGAATTTCAATGATTTTATCCTAATTTGATTCAATCTCCATGCATCTCAAAGGTATGAACATAATCAATAATCTCCACCATTAGTTAGCATGATTTTTTCATAGTCCATGAAGAATTGATATTATTACTTTTCATTTTAACAATGCATATTTATGAATCGACAGTTTGATTTTAAGTGAGTGTGATCCAAAATTTTCATTGAAAATAAAAACCACAATTAAAAACAAAAGTAATCATATCAAATCTCCACCATTAATCACTCTAGATTAGACCCACAAATGCATAATTCGCATAGGTCACTTGCGTGCATGCATATTTGAACCTAACAGTTCAAAATTGGATTGATAATTTCATCCCTTTTTTACCATTATTATTAAATTAAAGTCTAATTTATTCCACATTACAACCTAGGTTAGTGTTTGTAAGGACTAATTTCACTTCATTTAAATTATCATGAGATAATCAAAATAATATTTACATGAAAACATAATATAAAGATCATGTAACATCCTAGTAAGGGCATCATTAGCTTGCAACATCATTCTAGGTGTCCTACATACTTGCTTAATGTCTTTAATCCTCGTGCATCACCATTGTAGATAATTATTTTTATTTATTTGTTTAATCTAGATTTATAGAAATAACGTTTTTTCTTATAATAAAACTAGCTAATGATCTTAATATCCATAAAACGTTTTAAAAAAAATACAATTGATTTTTTTTCTCTCTTAAATGTTAAACATAATCTAACTTCTCATACATATTGCACAACTCATCATATCCAACCATATTTCATATACTTAATATAAAATATAAACTCAAGTTATTGAAAAATTATTGTTTGTATAAAAATGTGTTTACCAAATTTATTCAAGTGGTTTTTCAATCAAACTCTCAGATCAAATTTATGACCTCTAGAACTTGGGTCTTTTGAAATGGGAAATATAAAAATCTATTGGAATATAAATGAGTTGTAAAAGGGAGTTACATGTGTTGGTGTGTGTTTTAACACATCATAGGGAATCTTGAATTAAAAATAATTTGGACACCACTTTTAGTTGGTTTTAGCTCATGGCTTTGTAATACCATTTGATAGTTTCTTGTATTTTATATCCTATAAACTAGCTACTTGAGATGGAGGTTATGTGTAAGAGTCTTATAGATATTCAATTACCATTGGATGTCTAGTTAGTGATACTTCTATGTGAAACTTGCTATGCAAGTATATAGTATTACTTTGTTTATTTTTAAATAATAAATTGGGTATCTTTAAAGTGTGTTATTTTTCTTTTGGAAGGATTTTCCCCATGTAAATCATTGATTTTGGTATAGATGTCATTTGTTATATCCTATAAATTAGGTGCATCAGATGGAGGTTATGTGTAAGAGTCTTATAGGTATTCAATTACCTTTGGATGTCTAGTTAGTGATACTTCTAAAACCCAAAAAAAAAATAACCAAACAGTTGCTTAACACATTTTACCCTACACTATTCTAGCACATAAATTCATCAAATCATGAATGTTGATAACAATAATTTCAATATCATTGAGAAGAATCAAATAGTAAAATAATAGTATAAGATTGTAGCATCGTAAATTGTACACCCTTAACTGGGTGGTACAATTCCATGCTTAGGTTAGCACCCACCTTAGTGTGTTGCATTTTGCATTTTAAATCCCCTTTAAGCATTTAATTAATCAATTTAATTAAATCTAAAATCCTCTTTTATCACTTCACATATCATAAAAATGGGCCCTTAACTATAAGTGTGCCCCTTTTTATTTTTTATTTTTTTAATTAATTCATTCGTCAAAGCCCTAACTATGTTCTATTTTGACCTTCAAGGCCTGATTTCACATATCTAAACATCTTGAATCGTCGCATCGAGTTGGGGATCACCTTATAATCACGATACCTTGCATCCCTAAAAATTTGGAAAAAAGTTGGTAAGACCGATGTGGTTCACATCGGTCCCTACTTTTTCTCCTCGAATTTTAGGATCATGTTTTGGAAATATTATAATGTTTAAAACCGAATTGGTGTGAAATTATATGATTTCTAGGTCGACCTATGATCAAAAGTAAAGTTAGGGTTTCATACATATAACCTTTCCTTTCCTCATTTGAAGGATCCGACAACTCTAGCAATTGAAGGAGCCTCTTATGAAGTGAAACTATAAGTTTATATGAAGTATTCAATTAGAAAATTAAGCTTCTTATAAATTCTACATCAACCATTTTCATCATCAATTGAAGCTTTAAAGATATTGAAGAATAATAGGAGATATCTGACGGTTGATTGGCTTGTACCTCTCCCTTAGGGTTTGGTATGATTTCATGTTATTTTTATATGTTTGTATGAGTTTCACAATACTTATTTTCAGACCTATATTGTTGCTTTAGATCAAGTTTTGTATTTGTAATTTGAAGCATTCTCATTTACATCATGTTCATTTAGGGTTGTATGCTCATATCATAGGATAGAACTCTTATTCTTATATTTTAGTACATTTAAGATCTTATACACACATAAGGTTCTTGCACACACATTTTCAATACATTATTGGCCATTGTGGAGGTAAAAATCACCAAAACAAGGGGTTTGACTAAGGTAAAACACTATCTAGCCACCCAAACACCATTTTTCAAGTTGCGAGTGCAGGTAAAGGAATCTAATGGATGCACGATCTTTTGGAAAGATAGAACTCACAAGTGCAGTCCCGGATCCAAAAACAGGCCCCAAAACACTAGGACCATGGTGCCCAACACCCTAGTCCGCAATATATTTCTGTAGTTTTTAGCAGTTCAACTTGCAAGGATCTTAATCTATAGTTTTTAGGATTCCAGCTCAGTGCAATATTAGGGACCAAGGCACCTAGCACCCTGGTCCTGCTCAGTCACACTCAAATTTTGGTGACAGGTGCACATCTGAGTTTAATTTCTTGTTCTATACTTTGTATCTCAGTGTTAGATCTAGATTTTTATGTATTTCAATTTACATCTGCACTTTTAGTCATCTCCCTAGCTTAATTTATCATATAATTACATTTTACACATCTCCTCTTCATAGAAGAAAATAAATATAGACCCTAAAGATATTCCTTGAGTCTCTCTTGAAAGAAGTAGTCAAAGTGAATCATCTCCTTAGGCTCTTTTGTATTCCAATGTGTGCATGAGAGTGGGATTAGGTCTTACTCCCAAAGAGGAAAGCTTAAACTATGGAATTCATGTTGAATAAATATTTACAATTCTTAAACTATGGAATTCATGTTGAATAAATATTTACAATTAAGTGTTTGGTAGAAGGATATGACTCTTTAAGTCTTGTGAGTTTATCAAATATAGAAAGGGAAATGAAGCCACTTAAACTATAGGAGTTGATCCAAAGGCTTCTTAAGTTAACAAGATTTGAAATTGTAGATGTAATCATACCATTTGGTTAATTGGCTATCAATAATCCCCTATTTATCCTGATATCAGGCATATATAGGAGCTATCTTAAACCATAGGCATCAATATGTCTCAAGGCAACTGCATCTAACTCAGGAACAAACTGCTCACAACACTGGAGAACATCTAATCTCTCTTATTTATGCAAACAATTTTGTCTAAGTCAATCATCATTTATCAATTCATCTATCCTATCTATCAAGGAATCTATTTATCAAGCTCTTCATCAGAGACTAAACCGGTCTCTTTGAGCTTCTATCCAAAACCATGAATCATGGTTATCAATCTATCAATCACATCATCTATCTATCTCGACACATAAAAAATCATCGATTCATCAAACAAAATTGACTTAAGACATAATTGTGCAAGGTAAAAATGTAAAAGCGCTAAACCAAACCACAAAAACATGAAAACTTTATGTATTTGCACTAAAACAAACAAAAGCACTACAACATGTAATGAATGCATGACAACTTTGAGTTAAAGTGTAAAACTAAGCAAATGCGCTATATAATCTAACAAATGAATGAAAAGATCGAGTGTATGCACAAGACTAAATGAATGTGTTGTCAAATCCGACAAATACGAGAAAACACATAACGCATGCGCAAGAATGACAAATATGTGAAAAAATTTAACAAAAGCATAAATACTTTGCACAAAAGCGCCAGAAAAGTGAAAGCACAAAAAAAACAAGTAAAAGGACTAAAAAATCAAACAAATGCGCTAAATCAAGATCAAAAAAAAAAAAAAAAATTAAAAACCTAACAAACACATTGGAAAAATCAGAAAATCGTACAAATTGAAATGCAAGAATAAGTTTAGGGTACCTACCGGGGCTCCATACATAGTCAGTCTCTGGTATCTCTGCACTCACTCGAAGTGGTGAATCGTGTATGGTACCACCATGGTGATAGCTTAGCACTCCAAGTTAGCTCTCCTACTTTCACTCTCCAAAATGACAAAATGCAAATAAGGTGGAAATGGGCCCAATGTGATTTAAATAATTACCTTTTTGATTTATTAAGGGAGTAATTAATTTTTAAAATTTGCGGGGAAATTTTATTTTTCAAAATAAATTTTAATTTCTAGGGGCTTTTAAATCAAAATTTTTCATCATTTTATTGTGGAATTCATTGGTAAATCAAAAAATTCAAAATTTCATGATCAATCTCCCAAGGGGGCACACACTAGTGGCATTTTATCACCGATAGGGGCAAAAATATCGAGACTTGATTTTCTTTGAAACAATGTTGTTTCAACAATATTTCAAAGAGGGGCAAAATGTATACACTCAAAATTTTATATGAATAATTAAATAAATATTTATTATTTATCTAATTATAATTCCTCTATTAAAGAATTAAATTAAAAAAATTAATTAATTTAATTCATTTAGTCTTTCTTCTAATTCAATCTTATTAAATATTTAATATTTAATCATGCACTATGCATTCTTCTAAGGTCTCCATTAATTAAATAATTTTATAATTATTTAATCTTCTTTTCCATCTCAACTCATCTCCACATCACTCAATGTTGCTAACTCACAATTTTGTTGCTAAATTTTATATTAATTTTCAATTATTAAATAGCCATATTTATCTTCAACTTCCATCTCCTAAATAAAATAATGTGTATCTACACACATTTTCAACTCCCCTATATTCTCTCCAACATCCCTACATTCATGGAGTAAGTTGAGTCCACTTGTCTCAACATCCCTAAATCTCCTCTAACCATCCTATATTCTCTCAAGTCTTCAACTCCAATCAAGGTGAGCCTTCTAACACTTAGCCTCTCCTTCCACCTTTTTCTCTCACATTCCAAACAATCTCTTCATAGCCATCAATCTTGCAAGATTTAATCTCAATCATTGATCTCTGCCACATGGGATTTTGCTCATAAATATCTATAAAAAGGGTATTCCCTAAGAATTCTAAGTCTAGTAGTCATCTAATAGTTATCTTGCATCCATGAGTTTTAGCAATCAAGCATTCTAAGAAAATTAGAAGTGTGCCTTTGGCTTAATCATTTTCATATAGTTTTTCATAATCATTGCAACTTGCATATCAAAAATCTAGTTATCGGTCTATTCATCAAATTTTCATCCTAGAAGCAACTATAGTGCAGTCTGAGAGCGAATATCTGCAACCAAGTTCAAATGGTGATAGGACACAATGGGACAGCAAGTGAAGGTATAATGTTCTAAGTTTTAAATCCTTTATAATTTGTTTCATTGGTAACTTTTGGAGTATTCTGTAGGATTCTCTTGTTATTTGTGAAAACTAATCAATCTTGCAAGTTCAATTTTGAAGTATATTTCTAGGTTACACACCTTTAGTGAAGTTTTAGATTCCTCTAATTTGGTCCTAACTACAAAGGAGCAAAAAAATATTATAAGCTCAATAGAGGGATAGAAAAAGGCAATAACAAGACAATCCTAGTAATACCAAGAGAAGGGAGACATCGTCAAAAGGGACATGCTCCTAATAAGTGAAAACAACCAAAGAAAGAGACCATAGTGAAATATTAACAATAGGAGTAGCAAGAGGAGTCTCCAATGAAGGATAAACAAGAAAATCAAAAGAAAAAACAACAAAATTTATAACCTAGCCTGGTAACTCCCACAAGGTTAAAGTTCGATTTGGAAAAAGAGACATCATGCTTTCATCAATAATATTAGTTTACAAAATACTTCTATGTAGGAGGTTTCTCATAAAAGAGCCACAATTGTGTAGTTAATGAGAATTAATGAACTTCAAGAAAAGATAAGAGATTTAGCATCTACCATAGTTGATAAATATGATGGAGAGCTCTTGCACAGAGACTATTAGTTGACATAAATCAATCTAACCTACAAAAAATATACTTTTCTATCCCAAGGTTTTAATTTATAAGAAAAAATAGTGCAAGATACCATGAATGGTATTGTGAAGAATGTGATAAAATATGACCCCATATCACATCTTAAAAATACACATTCAGGCTCAAACATAACTCACACATATGTGGAAAAAATACTAATTTCCCCACCTACACATATACACATACACATACACATGTGGAAACTCTTAGAATAGTATGCATTTATCTTTTTGTAAGGAATATGCCATAACTTGTCATAATTGTCATACAGGACAGAAGGTGCTCCTACACATTTTCATAACCATTACTACATGTTATCATAGTAATATATCATGTAGCTACCATAGCTATACCCTTCATCTGGAATGAGACAAATCTCGTGCCCCACTCTAATTCTATTTTAGCTTACATGCATTTCCTATGTCACTAAGAGAGGATAACTAAATATTTATCTCTCTTCTTTGTGTAGGGCATCCAATTACCCTCTCCATGATTGTTGGAGGCACAAAATTATTTCTCATAAAGTAATGAAATGAAATACATTATTCTTAGGATTGTAAGGTGAATCTCACCTAGCCCTAGAAACAATAACTATATTGAAGTGAACACCCCTCTTCATCAAGGAAATCACTAAGATTCCCTACAACAAGTGAGAGGGGATGTACATAACTGAGATAAGGACTTTTTTTTTTTAATGAACTCCTGAAGAAAAAGGCTAGTAAGGAGGGAGTATATTCCCTTGTACAAAGTTCATTCAAGGTATATGGCATATCTATCTTAGCTATTAAGGATGTAAACATTTACATAGTTTTCAAGATCATATGTATGATCATCATTTTCAACTAGTATGACCATGTAAATGGTTTGGGTTTCAAAATAAGCTATATCCACCTATGGATGTGCAATAAGAGCTCAAATTAGATTTTTTTCCAATAATAATATGATTTCCAAACATATACAAATAAATAGGGTAGGAAGAATATATATTCATTCTCAATTATTTGGAATTAAAAATAATCCCATCTAAACCTATATAATCATTGTGCAAGTGTAATATTAAAGTCCTTAAATTATATTTTCACTATCACCTAAATTTAATTAGATCCCTCTTTACTCAACAATAGTATGATATCAAATTGATGTAGATATTTACCTACCATTTATCAAAATTTCAATAAGAAAACTAAGAGAATAGATCATTCACCATATTATGTGAAAATTTTTTTTAAAAAATACCACATAATTTTCATATTTGAAAAGAAATGTTCTAAAACTGTAAGTAGAAAAAGCTTATAAGCACACCTTCAACCTAAACACAATTCACACTCTAAACAACACCATCCAGAAAAACGAAGCAGGTAAATATTGTTAACGCTCACAAAGATCTGTAAATATTGACAACATCATCCAGAAAAACGAAGCATCTGGACCTCCATTCTATGTGAAAGCGCAACAATGCAATCACAGAAATAAATCCCACCCCATAACATAATCCCACTGCCACTTCCCACCATCAATCCATTATTTCTGCATCTGCAATTACTGTATTATTTGACTCTACCTGGTTACCTCTTTCATCAAAACCAGAGTTTTGTGTTCTATTCTCGAGGGGAGGCCCTGTAAGTCGGGGGTTCCTTAGAAATGAAGAGGCGTCAAAGATTGAAAATATTACTTTAATTATTATACTTTTTCGTAGTGAATTTTTCAAGATTATTATAGAATTTATACCTTAAAAATATATATGATATCTTAATGGGTAGGGTAATTAATTGAAGTTTGTAATTCATAATATATGTGATTAAGACAATAACTAAGTAGTAAGCTAGTGAAATAAACTAGTTAAATAAATATAATTTTGTTATTATTTTTTCTTTCTATTAGACATTTTGTACACCACTTCACTTCTATCTCTATGAAGCATTTTATACATCCACTCTCATAATTCACTTCTATCTTATACATCATTAGAAGCATAAATTAAGCAAAAATCAATAGGTTATCCACTGATAAAAGAAAGGACCCACACACAACTATGTGAAGGGTCATCCCCACTATCAATAACAAACTTATATGTCCATGAAGCCATCACAATATTTATCCTCGTACCTTCATTATACGACATGTAAAATAAAGTAACCTCTCTCCATATGTGGGATACAAAAGACGCAATATAGAGGCTATTAAGTTTAACTTGCAAAAAAACCACATTATCAAGTTTCCACTTAGTAATAGCATTATTCACTCCATATTTGCAATGAGGGATAGAAATCTCTCTGACATCCCACATGAGTCTGATGTTGTCATCCATTTATATATGATAACTTAAAATATGCAAAGGGTTATCAAGGACACTTGTATAACTATTTTGAACATTTCCAATAATGAGAAATCTACACAAGTTTGCTACACAATCTCATGACTACTTGCTACTGCAAAAACCCCTAAAGGTACCATAGAATGGCCAATACAAAAATATTTGTAGTCCCATCTGCTAAAAACTACAAAAAGTGGATTATGGAACAAACAAAATATATTTAGTTCTTGGCCAATATAGCTATAAATAGTTTTGTCTATAACCATTAAATCTTTGTTAAATTAGTAAAATTTAAACTACTAAAATAAAGACATAATCTATATAAAAGTAAAATAAAATTTTGACAACATTGAAAATAGAAAATATTTTTAAAATATATTTTATTTTATGGTGATTAAAAATTTGTCTATTGTGCTCATGAGATTTTATTTTTTAAATAGTAAAAGTAAATTATGGAAAATAATAAAATGATGCAATCTATTTAATGATTTAGCAAGGTTATATTTTTAGAGGAATGATTTTTTTTTTATTCAAGGAAATTATATAGCTAAATGTGTTTTATTCATAGTAGTACTAATGTTCTATGGGTAAGGAAATTTTGAATGTTGGCTCCTACAAACATCAACTAAAATTGAAAATGAAATGAGAAAAAGTGAAAGAAATGACAAGAAAAATTAGCTTCAAGGATTGAAGCCAAGGAGGCTGCTTAGTGTAAGAGCTGAAAACTCTAGGATCACCTACAAAAAAAATGATGCCTTCCACAAGAGAGTATGCTACATAATGAGATTTCCTCAATATTGAGATATGAGATATGGGATAGATTACAAATATACATCAGCCTTGCTTATATAGGCAAGGTGAGATGTAGGATGAGAAATTACATTATGACAATGATTAAATCCTCAATGTTAATATTAAATGTCTAGGTAACTAAAAATAAATGAGGTGAGCATGGCCCCATTATAACTAACTTCTACAATGACATCTAGGAACTAAGTAAAATTAACATGTGAATATGTCTCCTTACTAGGAATTTACAAGGTATGTGATCTTAATTAGGGACTAGACGTTATTCACTCATGTGAGAATTTGTCAAAAGTAGCCAAGATCTAGAGCCCAATGAATATCACAAACAAGAGAGACAAAATATTGATAAGAACAAATTGTATTCTCATCAAGATGCAAAACATGATCAACTAGATCGTTGGATTGCATACAATGTGAATAGCCTACTTATAAAGGAAAGGAATGAGAGCACACAACCATGACATATGGCTCAATGAAATACAAAGGTTAGTAGGGGTAGGTAGGAGAAATAACAAAATATTCTGGACACTAAAGGTTGATCATCCACCAAAGGTAGAATGTGATAACAAGATAACACCACAAAAGGTGGACTTTCTCCTACAACCATCTTCCCTAGATGCACACTTGCCTAAGTGTCTCATATGCAAACTACAATGAATGCATTATCCTAAGTGTGAGATTTTTCCAAGATCAAGGGCACAATGAAAAGCACACAAAATAGAGACAATAGTTTGACAAGAACAAACTGTATTCTCATTAATATGCAAATGATCAACAGGATTAACCAATACAATGAATATAGGCCTACATATATAGGCAAGGCCAAATGGATATGTTAGCACACAATCATGACATGTGGCTCAATGAGAAACAAGGGTAGGTAAGAAAAAGTAGGGGTAGGTAGGAGAAATAATATAATATTCCACAAGAGGTGGATCACCCACCAAATCTGGAATGTAATAGCAAGATAAGACCATAAAAGGTGGAATTTCTCGTACAAGCTACATTTCTATGTGCACACTTCCCTAAGTGTCTCATATTCAAACTACGATGAGATGCATTATCCTAAGTTAATTTAAGTAATTTATTTTGAAGGAAAATCCATGATTAAACACAATTGAATCAAATTAGTACCAATAATGAATGGGTAACCAAAATTTCAATGTTTGACCATTGTAAACATTACCTAGAATATTGTAATACATTTTTAAAAATGGTTTAATAGATTTTGTCTTTAGAGGAAGGTTAAGTGTCCTTGATTTTGAAAGGAACGTCATAACTAAGTGCATTTGAGTTAAAGTAGTTTTAGTAGTAGATGAGTTGAAAAGTTCAAATTCTTGTTTTAATGATAAATCATACTTGTTTTAATGATAAAATTCATGTTGCACACATCTAATAATGTTGAATTCAAATCTTCTACAATACCCAAAAACAAAACATAAAAATTTTCTAATCAAAGTGATGGACTCAAAAAACTACTGAGTTAAAAACCTGGTAAAACATTATTTTCGTATCATTTTCATTCTTTATTATTGAAACAGATAGATCCGTTCATCACCCATTGTCCTCAGACTGCTGTTTTGTTCTTTTATTAAAATTAATGCGGACAGTCACATCGGCCTACAATCAATAAAAAAGAAATGTCAAAGTTAATTCAGGTGAAATGAATACCACAATGCTAAATGCCATACAATACGCGCATCATCTCTTTCCGCTATGACTTTGAATTTTCTTCGTCTTACACGATAAGTGCGAGGAAAGAAGAAAGCCAAAAATAAAGAACGGAGGATTCCAGTGGGACCCACGTCTCGTTCAGTCATCTCTTCCCCCCTGAATTTCTGGACTGAACCCATGCAATACGGCAATGAGAAAAGGATTGTTACCCATAAAATAAAATCATGTGCTGTGATTAAATTTGTAGGAAACATATTTTTTAATATTAATATATGATACTTTGAAGAGTCTACCATTAGAAATCTAATTTACAAATATGTACATGTGAACATTGAATATTATTTGGAAGTCAGTTTGCTGTAAAGAAACTGTTACGATTTGACTTGATTCGAAAACGTCCTCAACAAGCGCCGAACAGTTCGCTACTTTGTAAGGATTCATCAATGAATGCTTAAATCAATTACCTTTCGTATTCCTGACAACTATGGGAATTCACCATGGTATCATTGAATTTAATTTTATTTGAATTTTCAATAATTTGGAATTAATTTGTGTATAATCTATGTCTTGACGTCCGTCGTTTTAACTGATGGAGATAATCTAATTTAGAATTATAGTTTTTATTTTGAACCCGTTAACAAATCGCCCCAAACTTATCTTACTTCCTTCCAACAAGTTGTTAGTTGTGTTGGAAGTTGAAGTCCAACGGATTCCTTCCCTGTTTGCCGCCAAAACTCTTGGCTATTCATATTCTTCCTGGAGGCTCTTTAAGAGCTGATTGTAATTCATTTTCTAAAGTTGATTGCCAGAGCTGATTGCAGCTATGTAGATGTAAACCAGATTGGTGAATAATATAGTGATTCCTCTGCTTCAAGTGTGGATGTAGGCAATTGCCAAACCACGATAAATCTGTGTGTTCTTGTTGTTTGTGTTGTGTATATTTAATTGTGTTTATCTGTTGTTTTCAATTTGATTTCTTCATCCTAACAATTGGTATCAGAGCGAGGTTAGATTGCTATTTAGATTTTGGTGTTTGAATTTCCAGAATCATGGAAGAATCGAAGATAGAGAAGTTCTCCGGTCAAAGCTTCGGATTATGGAAAGTGCAGATGGAGTCTTTGCTGATAAAGCAAGACCTTTCAATCGCGTTTGAAGGGATAGCAAAGAAACCAGCTGGGATGGCTGATGAAGATTTTGTAAAATTGGATAAGAAGGCGAGAGCGAAAATTTGTCTCTCGCAGTCCAATAATGTTCTCTTCAATGTCACGGCTGATGCAACAACAAAAGAAGTATGGGATAGACTCTCAGCCATGTATGAAATGGCTTCGACTGCAAATAAAGTTTTTATTATGAAGCGCTTGTACAAACTGAAAATGAAGGAAGGTTGTGCTATGGCAAACCACATCAATGAATTTAATACATTGATTAGTCAAGCGACTTCGGTGGGGATGACACAAGATGATGAAAGCAAGGTTGTTTTGTTATTGTGTTCTTTACCAAGCAGCTGGGATGGTGTTGTAACAACAATTAGCACATCTATATCTGGTAAAAATAAATTAGTTTTTAATGATGTAGCAGCTACTCTTCTCAGTGAGGATTTGAGAAGAAAGAATGATGAACCTTCATCCGGTGAAGCTTTAACGGTGGTCAGCACCGATAATAGAGGTAGAAGTCATAATAGAGGCAGAAATAATGACCATAGACATTCGAAATCAGCAAAGAGATCGAAGTCTAGAAACAGAAATGGTGAATGTTGGTTTTGTGGCAAAGCGGGTCATGTGAAAAAGGATTGCAGAAATTTCAAAAGAGCACAAGAGAGAGTGCGGGACAGTGAAGCAAATACCGTTTATGATAAAGATGACAGCGTCTTAATCCTTTCAACAACTGACACTACTCCGGATTCATGGGTGCTTGATTCTGGTGCCTCCTATCATGCTACCTCATGTCTTGAAGCATTCATCAACTACCATGAAGGGGACTTTGGCAATGTTTTTTTAGGAGATAACAAAGCTTGTGAAATTACAGGCAAAGGGGATGTATTGCTTCCATTAGAAGGTGGTAAAACATGGCTGCTCAAAGATGTTCGCCATGTCCCAAAAATTGAAGTAGAATTTGATATCCATTGGACAACTCTTTGGTCAAGGTCTTAATGTTAATTTTCTCCCGGATACATGAAAAGTAACACATGGTACCATGCTGATTGCAAATGGTAACAAAGTGGGAAGCCTATACATTTTTAAGACTCATGGTGAAGTGGGAGCTACAATGGTGATTGAGGACAACAAAGCGGATCTTTGGCATCAAAGACTTGGGCACATTAGCAAGAAAGGTCTCCATGTTATGCATACAAGAAATCAGCTACCGGGCCTCAAGCTTGTGGACTTAGCCTTTTGTGAACATTGCCTCTATGGAAAACAAAAGAGAGTCAGTTTTTTGAAAGGTGGGCGTGACACAAAGACAACACCGTTGGAGCTTGTATACTCGGATGTTTTTGGACCAACCGAGGTAACCTCCATTGGAGGAGCTAACTATTTTGTAACATTTCTTGATGATTGCACAAGAAAAGTATGGATTTATATGCTTTCTAGGAAATCAGAAGTGTTTTCAAAATTTAAAATTTTCAAGGCTTTAGTTGAAAATCAGATTGGGCATAGGATTAAATGCTTACAAACCGATAACGGTGGGGAATTTTGTTCACATGAATTTGATAATTTTTGTGCTGATAATGGGATTAGAAGAATCAAGGTTGTTCCTTTCACTCCTCAAGGAAACGGTGTAGCTGAGAGGATGCCGAGAGGATGAATAGAACAATCCTTGAGAAGGCACGATGTATGTTGTCTAATGCAGGTTTAGGCAAAGATTTTTGGGCAAAAGTGTGTAACACAGCAGTGTATTTAATTAACCGAAGTCCATCATCTAAATTGGATTTTGGTATTCCGGAAGAGGAATGGCAAGGGAAGAGGATTTCATACTCGCATCTTCATGTGTTTGGATGCGAAGCCTTCTTGCATATACCCAAGGAAAAGAGAAAAAAATTGGATCCAAAGTCGCTGAAATGTATCTTTGTGGGGTATGGAGAAGAGCAATTTGGTTTCAGATTGTGGGATCCAGTTCACAAATAGATTGTTCGTAGCAGGGATGTAGTCTTTCATGAAACCTCCTTTCCTGCACTACAAGATGCAAGTAAATCAGAGACAGAATATGTCCCTATCTCTCTATTTCAGATTTCGACTACCAGCACTCTGCCTCCTGTCTCTCATTTAGTGGGAGCTCCTATGACATCTACATCTGTTGAATATAATTCTCAGACTAAGAATGATGAAGGGAGTGATGAAAATGTTTGGTCTTTGTGTAATTTTGAAATTGGGGGTCTCCAGAACAGAGCGAATTCTCCCCAAAATACCACTGATGTTGGAGGAAATTTGGAAAATCATTATCATGGTGATGTTGGCTCACGTTATTCCACATTGTTTGGGCATCCTTCATGGTGCTCTGCACCTCCAACACATTCTGCAAATTTTGATGCATACTCCCCATGGCATGCTGCGCAGTCTTCAAGTGCAGCACACCCACCGCAGTTCTCACTCCCCGCAACTTGTAGTCCTTCCCGAGAGTCTTTCGCAGCTCCTTGCTGCCTCCCCCATGCTACTCCTGCAGTCTTCTCTCCCCGCGAGCTCCCTGCTGGCCTCCTTGCCTCCCCACCCCACGGACCCTCCCTACAGACTCCCCGCGACCCCCCAGCAGCTCCAACTCCTTCGCAGGCCCACTCCCGTCCGTTCCTCGCCTGCAGACCACTACACGGGGCCGCCCCTGCAGAACTATCCTCTGCAGTCCCACCGTGGGGTCATCCTCCAATACAGACCATGGAGGATGCCACCATGGCTCCCCACTCTCTGCAAATTTGACAACCCCCTGCAGTGGGATATGGTGCCACTGCACCTAGCTCTCCTCACATGCTCAGAACGCAGGCAGAGCAAGGTCTTCATTCTCGCAATTTGACAGCATCAAAGGACAAAAATCCATAGGTCAATAAAACTCCCAGGCAAATTAAAAATGGGGGAGATGTTCGCTTGCCTGAACAGGGATCACAAAAATTGAATGACTCTACTACTGAAATAGAGAGTCAATTGAGAAAATCAACCAAACAGAGGCGACCTCCTGCAAAGTTCTCTGATTATGACTTACTGTTTTGTGAAGAGGCTAAACCTTCTTTGCTCATCTCTGATCAAACAAAGCTTGCAACATACAAAGAGGCTTGTAAAAATGCAAACCATGATAACTGGCATGCTGCAATGTGCGAAGAAATGGACGCACTAGTGAGGAATCAGACATGGGATTTGGTGCCACTTCTGCCTGACACAAAGGCATTGAGAAATAAATGGGTGTACAAACTAAAAGATGAAGCCGATGGTCACAAAAGATTTCGAGCAAGACTAGTTGTAAAGGGATATGCTCAGTAGCAAGACCTCGACTTCAAAGAAATTTTCTCACCAGTAGTTAAAATGACTACCATCCGAGCAGTATTGGGATTAGTTGCAGCGTGGGATCTTGAACTTGAACAACTGGATGTGAAGACGGTATTTCTCCATGGCGACCTTGATGAGGAATTATTTATGCATCAGCCGGAAGGGTTCATTAAAAAGGGGCAGGAACACCTTTATTGCATATTGAAACGTAGTTTGTATGGGCTTAAGCAAGCCCCCCAACAGTGGTATCTTAAATTTGACAAATTCATGATTGATCACAAGTTTACTTGCAGCGAGTCTGATCCTTGTATCTATTACTAGAAGCTTCCTAATGGCGAATTTGTCATTCTTCTCCTTTATGTGGATGATATGCTCATAGTCGGCACAAGCATGAGGATTGTGAGTGAAATTAAGACTCATTTAGCAAAGGAATTTTCCATGAAAGATTTAGGGGCAGCAAAGAAGATCTTACGAATGACTATTTTTTGGGATAGAAAAAAGAGAGAACTCAAACTATCTCAGCAAGACTACATTAAAAAATTCTTGGACAGATTTGGTATGGCGGATGCTAAATCTGTTTGTGTACCTTTAGCCTCTGATTTTCAGTTGTCTTCTCATTTTTGTCCTAAAACACAAGAAGATAAGGATTTTATGGATAAAATTCCATACAAATCTGTAGTTGGAAGCCTCATGTATGCTATGGTGTCTACTCAACCGAACATTGCTCATGCCGTGGGATTGGTGAGAAGATTTATGGCTAATCTAGGCAAATCACATTGGGAGGCGGTTAAGTATATCTTGAGGTATCTCAAAGGTGCTTCTAATTTTTGTTTATGGTTTGGAAAGGACAAGGCAGTTTTGCAAGGGTTTACCGATTCTGATTTTACTGGTGACTTAGACAAAAGAAAGTCTACTTTTGGTTATGCTTTCACATTTGCTGGGGCAGAAATTAGTTGGGCTTCAAAATTGCAACATACAGTTGCTCAATCAACCGCAGAAAGTAGAATAAATAGCTCTTTCTAAGGGAGCAAAAGAGATAGTATGGTTGCAACTCTTGTTCAGCGAGTTGGGTTTGAAGCAATCAGATTTTGCTTTGTTTTGTGATAACAGTAGTGCAATTTTTATGAGTAAACATCAAACATCTCAGCCGAGGTCAAAACATGTTGATGTTCACAGTCATTATGTTGGCCATATGGTTGAAGAAGGCAAGTTTTATGTAGACAAGATTCATACCAATTTGAATCCAGCTGATGTACTCACTAAAGTAGTTAAGTGGGAGAAGTTCAATTTCTGTCGAGCTTCTCTCGGCCTTTCCAATAACTGATAGCAGAACTAAGTGGGGGAATTTACTTGTTGCAGCAGTTCGTTGGCCTTCAGTGGGAGATTGTTGGAAGTTGAAGTCCAACGGACTCCTTCCCTGTTTGCTGCCAAAACTCTTGGCTATTCATATTCTTCCTAGAAGCTCTTTAAGAGCTGATTGTAATTCATTTTCTAAAGTTGATTGTCAGAGCTGATTGCAGCTGTGTAGATGTAAACCAGATTGGTGAATAATATAGTGATTCCCTTGCTTCTAGTGTGGATGTAGGCAATTGCTGAACCACGATAAATCTGTGTGTTCTTGTTATTTGTGTTGTGTATATTTAATTGTGTTTATATGTTGTTTTCAATTCGATTTCTTCATCCTAACAAGTTGTTGAGATAAGCATGGGAAATGTAATTTACACATTATGGTGTTGCATGGAAAGGCAAACCCTAAGTCATTTTTAGTCATCTAATCAATTAATATTGATCCAAACTAATTCATACTAAAAATCCACTTAAGAAAATCAACACAACATTACTATCACATTCTCATAGGATTATATGAATAAAATTAGAACATACTAGCATATTGTAAGATTATTTTTTTAATTTATAATCAAAACTACCAACATCAAATTTGATAAGTGTCAAAACTTGCCAACATCAACTTTGATCATAAAACATATGTTAACTTCAAAATACTCACATTTCAATTACTATCACAATTAATTAATCTATAATTAATTTCTTGTTAATATACAATTTATCGTGTTAGCTTAAATTATACTTATTTTGTATTCGGTTTAAGAATAAGAATTGTGAAAAGCAATATCTGAAACAACAACCAACAACAAAACAACAACATAGAGACACTATCTCTGATGTCCAAATTGATCTTGCAACAATAGAGTAAACTATATTCAACTATGGCAGCAATATTGTAAGTAGTTCATCCTAGAGTCAACTGTGCCTATTTTCAAGAAAACACTAGATACCCCCAGACTCTAGAAAACAAAAATTGTACTCTATCTCAATACATCATGTCATTGTCTTTGAATGTTCCTTCCTGCAACCATAAATTCTTTTGACTTGTGCATGGGGGAAAGCAATTCATGTCTTTTCTTATGCAACCTTCACAATTTATAAAAGCTCCAAGTGTTGAGAATGCAAAATTTCATAACAAGTATTTCATCCTTATTCAAACCATTAAATTCACTTTAGGGGTTTGACTAAGAAGAATAATCCCTTCACGATAAACTCTCACTATTCTCTATAGACACCACAATTTTAGATATCAAAGGTGAAGAGAATGTTATAGGTCATAGGGGTGTATGTTGTTTACATAGATTTAGGTAAAAACCTTACTCGTGGGAATCAATTTTGCTAGTACTAATTAAATTGGAATGCAAAAGATATCATCTTGTAGTTTATTAGAGTACTATTGTTGCACATTTTTTACACTCCAATTCAAAAGTTTTTTTTAATAATGGGTAGATGGATAAAATATTTATGTTGTAACATTCTTATAATGGTTATTGTATATTCAACATTAGGAGGTAGAGGACTTGGTATTTTAGTAATATTTTTGAAACAATGGGATTTCAGACCTCGAAGCTAAAAAGATCTCAAGGTCCTTTTGTAACATTGGAACATAAATAGGCCTTATTATTGTCCTAAACAAGAGAGCTAGGTGTTGAGATTATGTTCTTTAATTGAAAAAGAATGAGATAGTGATGTGTGTGTATGTAATCTAGACTAAAAATGACAAAATGATTAAATTTAATTGTATAGAGTAGATATAGGATGAAAAGCATGAACAACAAGATAGATATGCGATGAGAATACATAGAGGAACTATGATCCAAAATTTGAAGCTAACTATACAGGATATAAGCTCTGAGTGCCCTAGTCTAAAAGTGATGAAGGTTGTGGAAGATGACTAAATATGCGATTAGGAGGCTCTACACATCTATCTCTCAAAAAATTGGGTCATTATAGAGAAAAAAGGGTTTTAGGAACCCTAGTATTCCATCTATTCAACATCCATCATAGTCTATCACTATTTACTGTGCCCTTCTATAGCTCTCTCACTATTAGATTTGAACCTACAGACACATAAAAGGGGAAAATGGTTGTGTTGTATAACGGCTTGCCTAATTCAAACCCTATGTTTGTGTTCCCACCTCCACAACAACTATGATGAGTGATAGAGTGCATGCCCTTGCAAAGATAGAGGCTAAATCAATGGTGAAATATTGAAATGGCATGATTCCCTTTAGTAATGTGATTCTCTTTTGGAAGTCCTGCAAATAATAGTGCAATAAAAGAATGAAAATAAATGACAAATATGAATCCATACTTGAATATAGAATTCTTGTAGTCTACTTCTTTATATATTTATAGCTCTATATTTGATTATATTGTAATGTCATTACTAGATAGTCTTATCTACCTTAGGGCCTTATGAATGATCGAAGATGTCCTTTATATAGGGATTACAAGGTTATTTTAAATATAGATTAGAAAATAATGATCAAATGCAAATAATTCTTAGACCAAATCACTAATAATGAAGGTGGACACTTGCAATAATAAAATTTGAGCTTCTTTTAGAGGGACTAGAGCATTAAGGAATAGGTCCACTTAAAAAGGAACCTTCAAAAGGGGAAACTTAAAATGTCAGGATCCTAAACATAGGACCTAGTCTCCGATTTTATATTTGATGATGATTAAGTTATAGGCTTATCAGTAAAATTATAGGGTAGGAAAGAGAACAAATGGTCTTAAAATGATCTAATAGAAACCTCACTAAAGTAGGTACTAGATAAACTTTAAATTTTTTAACGTAAACAATTTATGACACAATATTTAGCCCCTACTTTAGTGAAAGTATGATCTTATGCTCATACTCATAGTAAAGAAATATATCAGTTGAGAGCAAGGCACTCTAGGGATAGGATAACACTAAGTTGAGGGATTTGCAAGCTCTAGAGCCTAGGATCTTTTCAATCTACACAAGAATACTCAAAGAAGGATACACTTACTAAGGACACAAAAGGAACACAAAGCATAAAATGGTCATAATTCTTTTTTGCAAAAACACAAAGAAAACAAAGAAAAAGAAAAGAGCACAAAAAAGGATAGTAGTAATAAGACAAACAAAGGTTCCAATTCAACTAGGTGAAGAGACCTCAATTAAAATTTTTTGCCAAATATTAAGTATCATTCCCAAATGCTATTGTAAAGACACATGGACTTTTAGAAAGAGACAAAAGCATACACCACTAAGACGATATTCCATGGTTTGCAAATCAACAAGTGTGCTGTGTTGGGGGTCCACAGACATTCCAAGCTACATGAATTTACCTAGTTAATAAGTCATGTTATGTTTGGTGATTCATTTATGGACAAGTGCAAGAAGATGAGCATAATTTTGGGGAAGTTTGTGCATTGAGAAAGATACCACTAGAAATGGGTACCTATTATGCTTCATAGCCTGAGACTAAAATTCAATAATGATTGCCCATTTTTTAAATAGTAGGTAACCATTATTTAAAAAACAAGTAATGTTATCTTAAATATATATATATTTTAAAAGGTACCCATTATTTTTAAGTATTTTTTATTAATTCCTACAAACTCATTTTCACACCTTAAAAATGAGTACCCATTACATTTAAATAATGGGTACCCGTTATTTAAAGTTTGAAATTCCAACCTGCCCTTTGCATTAGGTTTTAGCTCGGCAACTAGGCATGGTGAGCCCGACCCTTAGCCTTGGACCTACAAGTACAAGGACATGTCAATAAAAATGGAAAATACTGACTTTCAATGTATATCTATAGCCTTCTTTGACATAACTGTTTGACGAAATTAAAACACATTATAGATTATGGTGTGTAGATTTCAATTATGTAATTTATTTTGGATTTTTGGAATTTTTTTTTTCTATTTTTCAATTATTATTTTTATCAAAATCATATTTTTAATTTATTTAATAAATTTTGTATTATTTACATTTGAGTGTCCAAGAGTTAGTATTTTGTGTCAATGTAGGCCTAGGTTGAGTTCATTCTTCTTAGGTTTGCATTTTGTGTAAATAGTGGGTTTGAGTAGGTGGTTGACCTTCTTGATGGTCAAAAGTGTCAAAACTTGGTATAGGAATTAGGGAGGGTTAAATAGGTCTTAGACATGTTTTAAAAGTCGTATGTGATGACTTGGAATAGGTCTTATAGGTTGGAGAGACCAAAAGTGCAAAAATCACAAAGTTGAAAAAAGTTGTCATGACAACTTTTGTCCTGAATTGGTTAGCAGTGGAGTTAGGGTTTGTTCAATGCCCTAGGAGGACTCCACATATGGGAAATCTCTAAATACCCTCTCTTGCACATTTACCAAGGTTAGAGAAGTGTGTGATGTAAGTTCAACAATTGAAACTACTCATTTTCAGTCTTGTTGACAGCATTTTGGTTTGATTTCACTCATTTTGCAATTGAATATGGATTGAGTCCATTGATTAAAAAATGGATTGAGTTACTCTTATGTGTTATTGTGTTGTTGGTTCAATTTAGAGTTTTGTAAATACTGTTCATTGGTGTTTTCTTGCTTAAGTTTGCAAGTAGCCAGTTTTTGCTTGTATATAGCAGTTTTCTTGTAAATATGGTTGCCCCATGAGTTCCACATGTGCTGAAATCATGGATAGTTGGGACATGATAGGAAACCACCTATACATTATACATATGTAGGTTCAATTTCTGGGGAAGATTTTAAGTATGACTGTCACCTTGTTCTAGGCGAGTCCACGAGCAACCAGGCTAGAGGAAATAAGGTGAAAATGAAGTGCTAAGTGCAGGGGTGTGTGCCAAATCACCATTTCAGAGTTTGGAGGGGTCCATGGAGTTGGGACAGATTTTTCCATGCAAGGAGGAGATTTGAAAAATCTATTTGATGCCAAAACCACAACTTGTTCATTCACTGCTTGTTAAAGGCCTAGTAAACCCTTCAAAACCCTCATTTTGGGGTTAGTACATTGTATGGTGAAAGCAAGGGCCAAAACCAAAAAAATAATTTAGTGTTAGGTGTATATTTGAAGAAAATCCAAACTTATTTCAGGGTCTTTTGTATCATTTTCCTTCAAGCCCTAGAAAACCAGATTTGGAGGCCTAATTGGGGCTCATTCCTTGTAGCCCTTTTCTAGGCAAGATTTTGAAATCGGTAAGAAACCTAATGATTGCAAACCACTAATGAACCCTGAATGCATTCAAAACATGTTAGAAGATACCTTCACACCTCTACATCATCCCATAATTGCAAGAGGTCAGTTTGACAAGTTGAAGCCAAGAGGCCAGAATTGAGCACCTGTGAAGCGCTATGAATTGATAGGGTTCCTAACCAAAACACCCAAAGAAAACACCTTAGAATGGTCAAGAATCAAGCCCTAGAAGAGATTGAGAAGGAATTGGAGGTATAGAGTGTATTTAGGCCTGGTGAGTTGGTGGAATTGAGCAACACCAACTAGGTGAAGTGTTGAGTAGGCTTGGTAAACCTCATCAAATTGGTATCAGAGCCTATAAGATTTGGGCGAAAAGAGTTGATGTCCTTAGTGGAATCTATAAGAGACAAAATCATGGTGACCAATGCAGAGTTGGCAAGGAAAGTGAATGATTAGGAGGAAGAGATTAGACTCCTGAAAGAGAAATTGATTGAATTGAAGAGTAAGCTTGGTGCAATTGAAACTAAGGCTGATAAAGTGTTGGTAAAGGTTGAAGGAGCAGAAGGGAAGGGTAAAGAAGTGTTAGAGATAGACAAAGTGCCTGAACCAAATCCTATCCTAGAAGAACCTTTCCTGAAGGCATTGAAAGCCTTGAGTGGTAAATCACTAGAAGGATTGCCATTGTTCACTGGTAAGATGGAGGCAGAAGTGGTCCTAGAATGGATAGAAGGTATGGAGAACCACTTTGAATGTGAAGGTGTAACTGAAGCCCATAGAGTCATGGTAGACAAGTCAAGGATGAGAGGATTTGCTCTCACATGGTGGCAATTTGTACAAGATGAGAGGAAGAAAATGGACGAAGCACCCATCTCTTCTTGGAAAGGGATGCTAGTAAAAATTAAAGAAGTCTACATCTCTGATGATTATGAAGTGCAAATTCATAGGAAGAGAAAAAATTTAAGACAAAAAGACCTTGATGTTAGTAGCTACATAGAGGAGTTTCACAAACTTAGCCTTAGATCTCATGTGGTGGGAGAAGAGAGTCTCAAGGTTGCTAGGTACCTAAATGGTCTACGGTGGAACATCCAAGAAGAAATCAGCCTAATGAGCCCAAAAACAGTCCATCAAACCTTTCAACTTGCCCTTAAGGTGGAGGAAAAACTGAAAAGAAAACATGACTGAAGCAGCAATAGAGGCCATAGGGGAGGCTTTGGAGGAAGAAGTACTGAACAAAGAACACAAGATGAGTCCAAACTCACAGAGCAGCAAGAGAGTGGCACTAGTAGAGGAGTATTCAATAGAGGAAGGGGATCAAATAGTGGTTCCAGGGGAAGATGTAGTGGACAAGGTAGAGGTTCCTCATATTTTGCAACAATGAAGTGTTACCATTGTAACCAACTTGGTCATCCAGCGTATAGGTGTCCAGAGAAGGGATCATCATCACATGGTAGTGAAAAAAGAGTAAACTATCTTCAAGAAGAGTCTTCAAGGAGCAAGACCTCAGAGGTTGCCTTAGAGTCAGAAGTAGGTGACAACTTGATGATAAGGATAACTTTGATCAAAGAACCGGTCAGAGAAGAGCCTAGCCAAAGAAGGTCCTTATTTAGAATCAAATGCAAGATTATGGACAAAGTGTGCAAAGTGATCATTGATTCAGGGTCTACAGACAATATTATATCAGAAGAGGTAGTGAGTAAACTCAAATTGCAAAGGATACCTCACAACAATCCTTGTAGAGTCACTTGGTTAAAAAAAGTCCAACATATTCTAGTCAATGAGCAAGCATGGGTGGATTTTACCATTGGAAGGTATAAGGACAAGGTACTATGTGATGTCCTACCCATGGATGCATGTCATCTCCTATTAGGAAGACCATGGAAATTTGATAGACAAGCATACTCATTCAAGAAAGATGGAGTCACATTCAAGATTCACTTTATCCTTGAGGAAGGTGAAAAAAGGGCAGCAGGTCCTAATGTTCTTTTGGTAAGTGAAAAATAGTTTTTGAAGACACTTGAGGAAGGTGAAGGTGTAGGATTTGCACTAGTGATGAACCCTAAAGAGGAAGACAAGAAAGAAAAGTTATATTTTCCAAAAGAGGTGCAAGATTTGTTGAAGAAATTCAAAGGCATAGTAAGTGATGGACAACCAGCCACATTACCTCCTAAAAGAGCCATAAGCCATCAAATAGAATTCATTCCCGGAGCATCCTTACCTAACAAGGCAACTTATAAGATGACTCCCCAACAAAAAGTTGAGATTGCCAAGCAAATCCAAGAGCTCTTAGACCAAGGCCTAATTAGGATAAGCATTAGCCCTTGTGTTGTCCCTACTGTGGTACTTGGAGATTGTGTATTGATTATAGAGCCATAAATAGGATCACCATCAGATATAGGTTCCCTATTCCTAGAATAGAAGACCTCATGGATTGTTTAGGGGAAGCTAAGTGCTTTACCAAGAGTGACCTTAAAAGTGGATATCACCAAATTAGGATTAAAGAGGGCGATGAGTGGAAAACAACATTCAAGACAACAGAGGGACTTTATGAGTGGCATGTAATTCCATTTGGATTATCCAATGATCCAAGCACCTTCATGAGACTCATGAATGAGGTGATGAAGGATTTCATAGGTAAATTTGTGGTGGTATATCTAGATGAAATTCTCATTTTCAGTAAGGATAGGGCAGATCATATTACTCATTTGCAAGATGTATTACAAAGATTGTATGATGAAAAGCTAACCATGAACTTGGATAAGTGTGAGTTTGTCAAGCAGGATTTAGTTTACCTTGGGTTTGTATTATCTCAAGGAAACCTCAAGATGGATCACAGCAAGGTTGAATCCAGAGTAAATTGGCCCACTCCTAAGTTAGAAATAGAGGTGAGAAGCTTCCATGGACTAGCTCAGTACTATAGGAAGTTCATTAGGCAATTCAGTGCTATATGTGCACCAATGTTAGACACCATTAGAGGTGGAATGAAGGCAAAATTCTAGGGGAATGAGGAAGCCAACAAAGGTTTTGAAACCTTGAAGGGGAAGATAGCTACTCAACCGGTGCTAGTGTTGCCTAGTTTTGAGAAGCTTTTCATTGTAGAATGTGATGCAAGCAATGTTGCAGTAGGTGTTGTCCTAATCCAATAAGAAAGACCAGTAGCTTTCCATAGTGAGAAGCTAAGTGAATCCAAGAAGAAATACTCCTCTTATGATCTTGAGTTGTATGCTTTAGTGCAGGCTTTGAGAAAGTGGAGACACTATCTCCTCCCTAAGGAATTTGTAGTCTATACAGACAACCAAGCACTGAGTTTCCTAAAATCACAAGATAAACTCAATCATAAGAATATGAAATGGGTGGAGTATATGCAGGCCTATACATTCACCATTAAGCACAAGAAAGGGCAGTTAAACCGGGTAGTTGATGCATTGAGTAGAAGACTTTTGACAGTCCAAGAGATCCAATTGAGAAGCATAGGTGTTGACAGTTTTAGAGGCTTATATCCAGAGGATGAAGACTTCTCAAATTCCTACAAGGTGTGTAAGGAGTATCAAAACCACTTCCATAGTGAGTATTCTGATTTTACTTTGCAAAATGGACTATTGTTTAGAGGTGGGTAGCTTTGTGTGTCTAGAGGCTCAATGAGGGAAAATCTCATACAAGAGAAGCATAATGACAACCTTAGTGGATATTTTGGAGTCAATAAGACTCAAGAGTTGGTTCAGAGGTACTACTATTGGCCAAGGATGAGTCAAGATGTGAAGAAGTATATGGAGACTTGCATAGTTTGCCAAAAGGCCAAAGGTACTTCTACAAATGCCAGTTTATACCAACTTCTTCCTATACCAAATAGACCTTGTGAATGCATTAGTATGGACATTTTAGTATTTTTACCAAGGGAAAAACAGGGATATGACAACATTTATGTCATTGTGGAGAGATTTAGCAAAATGGCTCACTTTGTGCCTTGCAAGACTACTCATGATGCATGCCAAATATCTCAATTGTTCTTCAAAGAGGTAGTGAGGATACATGGTTTACCCATGAGAATTGTTTCAGATAGAGACTCAAAGTTCATGAGTAATTTTTGGAAGACACTTTGGCAAAATCTTGGCACCAACCTCTCTTTTGGATTAGCCTATCATCCTCAAACAGATGGGCAGACTGAAGTGGCGAATAGGAGCTTGGAAAACTAATTAAGGTGCCTTACTAAGGAATATGGTCAGACATGGGATCAAGTACTCTCACAAGCTGAATATGCATACAATGACACCATGAATAGGACTACCGACAAGAGCCCTTTTGAGGTGGTCTATGGAGTGCACCCAAGAGGAATTTTGGAGTTGAGAGACTTAGGTAGTGCAGTAGCAAGAATTGGATATGTAAAAGACTTTGCTTAATCAATGAAGGAAGTACATGAATCAGTCAGGAAAGCATTGAAGGAGAACACAAGCAAACTCAAGCAAGCATTGAAGGAGAACATAAGAAAACTCAAGCAAAAAGTTGATGAAAGGAGGAAAAATCTACAATTTCAAGAGGGAGATCTTGTCATGGTGCACCTAAAAAAAGAAAGGCTACAGCAAGGAGTTCCTAACAAGTTACAAATGAGAAGGATAGGTCCATGTACCATTCTAGCAAAGTATGGAGAAAATGCATACAAGGTGGATCTACCTAGTGACATAGGATTGTCACCAGTTTTCAACATAGCAGACTTAATTGCCTATAAGGGACCAATTCAAGGTTCATATTGTAGTCACTCAAAGGTATTAGATGATATGAACCACCTTCAATTACCAGCCAAACTGAATCCACAGGCCGAGAAGGTGTTGAGTTCAAGGATCGCCAAGAAGACAAGGCATCAAGCCTATTGGGAGCACCTCATCAAATGGTAGGGTATGTATGATGTTGAAGCTACATGGGTGATTTAGATAGAGTTTAAGAAGCTTGGGACTTATTATAATCTTATATCCAAAGAGGTGACATGATCTTCTTTTGTTTGGGAGAATGGTGCAGGAGCACCTAGGACTTAGGCAAATTATTTTTCACAATTTTGGCTTGTATTGACCCAAGCGAAGTCAGTAGTGAATAAGGACTCTAGGAGGGTCCAAGAGTTAGTATTTTGTTTCAATGTAGGCCTAGGTTGAGTTAATTCTTCTTAGGTTTGCATTTTTATGTAAATAATGGGTTTGAGTACATGGTTGACCTTCTTGATGGTCAAAAGTGTCAAAAATTGATATAGGAATTAGGGAGGATTAAATAGGGCTTAGACATGTTTGAAAATTAATATTTGTTGACTTGTAATAGGTCTTATAGGTTGGAGAGACCAAAAGTGCAAATATTAAAAAGTTGCAAAAATTGTCATGACAACTTTTGTCCTGAATTGGTTAGCGGTGGAGTTAGGGATTTTCCAACACCCTAGGAGGACTCCACATGTGGGAAAGCCATAAATACCCTCTCTTTCATTTTTACCAAGGTTAGAGAAGTGTGTGATGTAAGTTCAACAACTGAAACTACTCATTTTCAGTCTTGTTGACACGATTTTGGCTTGATTTCACCTATTTTGCAATTGAATATGAATTGAATCCATTGATCCAGCAATGGATTGAATTACTCTTGTGTTTTTTTGTGTTTTTGGTTCAATTTAGAGTTTTATAAATACTGTTCATTGGTGTTTTCTTGCTTAAGTTTGCAAGCAGCCAGTTTTGGCTTGTATATAACAGTTTTCTTGTAAATATGGTTGCCCCATGAGTTCCACACGTGCTACCATCACGTCTAGTTGGGAAATTGTAGGCAACCAAATTTACATTTTAAATATTTAGGTTCAAGTTCTGGAAAAGAGTTGAAGTATGACTGTCACCTTGTTCTAGGTGAGTCAAGGAGCAACCCGATAAGAGGAAACAAGGTGAAAATGAAGTGCTAATTGCAGGGGTGTTTGCCAAATCACCATTTCAGAGTTTGGAGGGGTCCATGGAGTTCGGATAGAAATTTTTATTAAGGGAGGAGATTTTACAAATCCTTTTGATGCCAAAACCCCAACTTGTTTATTCACTATCAGTTAAAGGCCTAGTAAACCGTTCAAAGCCCTCATTTTGGGGTTAGTACATTGTACGGTGAAACAAGGGGCCAAAACCAAAAAAATCCTTTAGGGTTAGGTGTATCTTTGAATAAAATCAAAATTTATTTGAGGGTCTTTTGCATCATTTTCCTTCAAGCCCTAGAAAACCAGATTTGGAGGCCAAAGTGGGGTTCATTCCTTGTAGCCCTTTTCTAGGCAAGATTTTGAAATCGGTAAGAAACCTAATGATTCCAAACCACTAATGGATCCTAAATGCATTAAAAACATGTTAGAAGACACCTCCACACATTTTCATCATCCCACAACAGCAGGAGGTCAATTTGACAAGTTGAAGCCAAGAGGCCAGAATTGAGCACCTGAGAAGCACTGTGAATTGATAGGGTTCCTAGCCAAAACACCTAAAGAAAACACCTTAGAATGGTAAAGAATCAATCCCTAGAAGAGATTGAGAAGGACTTGGAGGTCTAGAGTGCAACTAGGCCTAGTGAGTTGGTGGAATTGAGCAACACCAACTAGGTGAAGTGTTTCAATCTTTAAGTATTTCAATTTTTAAGATCAATTGTGAGAAATTTTAAAAATCAAGAAAAAGAACATCCACTTTAGGAACTTTATGTGGACTCAACTTCTTGCAATGACATGTATACAGTATGGATTCCACCATCCAACAAGTTGTGTTATGTTGGGTGATCCATATATTGCTATGCTAAACAATCACAACTAGCAAGCCACACTATATTAGGTGACCAATTCCTTAAGAAACATTAACAAGAACAAAAAAAAAACTAGAAAGACACACTCTACTATATAATAAATTCTTTATGGAATGTAAACAACAATAGAGATCAAAATAGCAAGCTATGTCGTACTAGATGATCATGATGAGTCATATGAAATGGATGTCATTGGCTAGAAATTTATGTTATATTGGCTGAATCATATACAATCAAAACCTTAGGGAATGTAAAAATGGATCACACTAATAGCTCACACTATAGTAGATGATCAAGACAAGTCATATACCATAAAAATTGTAAGAGATAGATTTGATGATCACACCTTAGGGGGTGCTATGCAACACGATGCCACCACTTATGGGGCACACCAAAGAAAATAATACACAAAAAGGAGGTCATATACTCCCCTTTATATGTTAGCATATTTTTATACTAATACCTCAAGGATAAGAGAGAGATCCATATCAAGAAAACACACCTTCAACATGAAGAAGAGATCCACAATAATGATGCATGTGTCCAAGTGAGTAACATATCCTTATGAATGATGCACACACCTCTAAGAAAGGAAGGAATCATCACAAATTATATATATTTATTCAAATAAGGGTAAAGGGATCCTTATCAAGGATATGCAATTTGAAACAAAGAGAAGGGATCCTCATTAGGGATACATACCTTCCAAAAAGGAAAATATGGGGTAATTATTGTCTAAGAATACCCACCTTCTTAAAAAAAATTAGGAATCCTTTCTAGCAAACTAGTTCAAACTGTATCTAGCAGCTTTCTAGTTCTATAATGTTAAAAAAAAAATGTACCATATAATGTGTAAAACTAGTTTGAGTGAATATATGCAACCAAGGAATCATAAACTCGAAGATCTATTTATTAAAGTGTAGGAAGCATATAAGTGAGAACTAAAGAGTATATCAATGGGAAGATTAATAGATTAGTATATATTGTGCAACTTTTAAGAATGAAATAGGTATTATATGTATATAATCTAAAATGAATGCATAAACATGAGAATGAATTATAAATTCTAGAGAATCCCTTAATTACATAATATATTCTAGCATCACATTTAGTACATCATCGTATAATTTATATATAGATTAAACTTATTGTATGGACATTTTCTTATTTCTAACGAGAGAAACTATATATGGTGAATGCAAGGGAGTTGAATATTTTATGGATTTTTAAAATTTTAATTAACTTTGTATTTTAGTCTTCACATTGAAAATTTATATTTTCCTCAAAAAGAATTGTTCAAATTATATCACATAAAACATTCTCATATCTTGATGTAGGTAAACAAAAAGATCAAGAATATTTAGGAATATTTATCGAGTGCTTTTAATGAAAAGTGATTAACATGAATAATATACTTTTACTAAAGAAAACTTTTTAAAAATGTTGTTCCTAATATTACATGATTTTGACATAATATTTTATAAGAAAATTTTAAAATAATTATAATTATAGCTAACTATTTTTCTATATGTACTTTAATTAATGTACAAAATCAAAATAACATTATAATAAAATTATTATCTTAGAAATTAGATTAATTTTATAACCATTAATTTATATGCTTCAAATATATAATATTTTTCAACTAAATATATATATATATCTTTTGTGAGACATGGACCAGCTCTGATACCATGTGAGATTTTACCAAGATCTAGAGACAATGGAAAGCATAAATAAAAGAGACAAAATATATGATATGAATAAACTGTATTCTATCAAGAGAAAATACTGATCAACTGGATCATCAATCGATACATACAATGAATATGAGCTTGCTTATATAGGCAAGGCTATATGGATATGTGAGCACACAAACATGACATGTTTTTCAATAAGAAACAAGGGTAGGTAGGAAATAGGTGTGGGTAGGTAGGAGAAATAATATAATATTCCACATGAGGTGGATCACCCACTAAATGTGGAGTGTAACAACAAGATCACACCATAAAAGGTGGAAATTCTCCTACACACACTATCCCAATGTGGCACAAACACCCAAGTGTCTCATACCCAAACTACTATGAAATGCATTTCCTAAGTAAACTTAAGTAAGGTGTAATAATATCCAAGATGAATAATTATTTACACCAACACCCCCCCTTAAGTACAACTTAGGGGAATGCACTAAAGTCTACAATTCAACTAAGAAATGAAAGATGGGTCTCGACTACGAGGCCATGTTAGGTACCCATGTACAAATGCAAATGCATGAAAACCAATGCAAGGAAATCTCTCACAGAGTGGGGAAAGAGAGAAAAACCCAATGGGAAAAAACCCTCCCCCAAAAGAGAGATGAAAACTAGATACAAAGAACTCTCATAGAAGTATGTGAAGGACAAAACCCTATGTGAGGAAAAAGTCCCCCCCATATGAGAGAAGAAGAAGAGAGACTAGGAATCCCCCCCTCAATCTGGAATCTGCACCAATGATAGAAGCTCGAAGATGAATGAAGAAACTGCTCCATGAACATCGAACAACATTCCTCCCCTTAGGAAGAAACAAAACCAATGGTGTATCCATGAAGTCTCCTCAACCATGAAGGGAAGATGAAGCAAAAATACTCATGATGAAAGGAATCTCTGAAAACTGCTCAAGTGTCCCCGTGTTGATGCTGAAAGGTACCCCCTCCAAAGGTGGTAAACTGTACCACACTGCTGAAAAAGACAATCCAAGATCTAGTGGAGATGAATGTAGAACAATATCCAAAGACTCATATGTCTCCTCAAAAGATAAAGAGACCTCCTCCAAGTGTTGTACAAAAGTATCCACAATCATGTCAACCTCTAAAGATTGATCATGTAGAGAATGCACAAGAGGGTGAGAGTCATCCCTCGCAACAATCAAAGAAGGATCATCTTCATCAAAGAGAAGATGAATGTCATCAATGGTGTCTCCCAAATCTGCAATGTAGGAGTCCACAAACAAACCTACAATGTCTGTCAAGTAGGCATCCCAATCAACTAAAACTGGAAGACATGAAATATCCTGCTGCACTGATTCACAAGAGGGCAAAACTATCGCACTAGCTGCATCATCAGGTGCAATAGGTGGTGTGATATCAATAGAAGGAGATGACATGCAAGGCTCAAGAATGGGGTCACATGTGAGAATTCCCAAGTTCAAATGCCCAAAGTTCTCCTCAAAATCAGAATCAACCTCATCAATAGGACTAAAATCTGAAAAAGAGTACAACCGAGATGCATGATCAACCACCCCAGTCGCAATGATAGCTCCACTCTCCAAGTCTCTAATGATAACTGAATCAGGTGTGAACTCCACAGTTTTCCTAGTTGCCCCATGTGTGATTTTATAGATGGAAAGAAGATTATTTGTCAAGTGGGGTACACACAACACATCATTGAAGGAGTTATCCCCAATGGCAATAGATCCTTTCCCAATCACATCCATGTATGTATGATTGCCCATCAAAATTTGTGGCATGTGGCAAGGCTCAAATGTAGAAAACATAGATTGCGAAGATGCCATATGATGAGACGCCCCTGAATCTAGAAGCCATCTCCCTGAATCATGACTTGTAGTAGTACAAAGAGCTTGTCCCTTTCCTTTATCTGTCCCAAAAGAGTGATCCTTTCCTTTATCCTTGGAAGAAGAAGCCGATGTAGACATTCTAGAAGGTAGGTTGATTCTATTCTTCTTAAGAAGATTCTTCAACTCATCAATATCCTTCTTATAACAATGATGTTCATCATGTCCCGACTTCTTGCAATATCCACAAAAAAGATTGTGCTTATATGATTTCCTCTTAGGTGAGAGTGGTGAATCACCTTGTTGTGGAGAGGAAGATTGTGCTCCATCTTGTTGTGGTTTAGACTTAGGTTGCTTTTGATTCTTGCCTTTTCCTTGATTACTTTGATTCCCTTTGTTAGCCACCAAAGCTTGTGACTTTGAAGATTTGAGAATCCCCATTGTGGTCAACTTAGATTGCTCAAGTATCAACATCTCCGTGAATGAATCAAATGAGGGAGAAGTGTATGAGGAACCTTGAGCTAACCTATGGGTGTGAAAGCTAGATACAAAGGCTGCATACTCTGAAGGAAGTTTGTCCAACAAGTTATAGACCAATTGAGCATCCTTTTTGTCAATTCCACAATCCTTCAGCTTTGCTCTTAGCTCAGTTGCTTTTGTGACATAATCTTGGATTGTATCAAAATCCTTGGGATCCAAAGTTGTGAGTTCACTATCAAGCTTGTAGCCCTTAATCTCATCAACTTGACCATACAATTTCTTAAAAATATCCCAAGATTCTTTAATTGTTGTACACTTATCAATGTGAAAAATGATGTCATCTGATACATATTTTCTAAGAGTTCCAAGTGCCATATCATTCTTAGTAAGCCATTCAATTTGAGCATTAGGATTAGCTTTAGGATCAGGTGGTGTTGTAATAGTTTCATTTACATAATGAATGAGTCCTTTTTCCATTAGTTTACTCCATGCCTTAATTTTCCATGATGCATAACTATGAGGAGTTAAAAGTGGAAATTTAGGAGAACCCATAGCACCAAAATGAAAAAACACAAGATAGAGAGAGGTACAATCACACAAGACACCCCCCCAAAATACTCAATCAAGAAATCCCCCAAAATCTGATTTTGGCACTTTATACTTAGTGCATATACAATGGGCCACTTGCAAAACAAGGCAAAGTGGACTTCTGATTTCAATTTACAACTTCTCAAAATGAGATCTAAGAGACTTCAACAAATACTTCTAGTGATCTAAACTGAGATCCAAGCAAAATGCAAGTACCAATATGCCAAAAATGGCCAAATACTGAAAATACAATTTCTACTTAAAATCATTGCAAATAGATGGCAGATTATGATCAGAGCAACCCAAGCAGGAGAAATCGGCATCCTCCCCATGCACATCCCAAAAGAGACACGAAACCCTAGAAGGGCACCATTGAGTAGCACCATTGGCCTCCAGCCAAAGCACCCCTTCAATCTACATGTTGAAAATAGAAACAAAAAAAACCCTTCCTCCAAGCATCCAACACAACAATTTATTTGTTCATTTAGCAATTTAGTTATATTGTATTCTGTTATGTTCATTTATTTATTTTTCATTCTTATGTTAACTATTCTCTTATTTTATATTTTTATATTAAGCTACCACTTTTCATTTATTTGTTCATTTAGCAATTTAATTAAATTGTATGTTGTATTTTTAATATTTTTTTCTATTCTTATATTTATTTTAGTAGATTATAATATTATTTTAATTTCTTCTTGTTATCTTTTTACTTTTTTTTATTTTTTTTACCTTTTTAATTTTTCTTTCTTGTTTTATGAGTTTTCTTTTTAATAGCTTTTTGTTTTCTTTTTCTTTTTATTTATATACTATGCTCTAGCTATATTGTAATCATTATTTGTGTTTTGTATATTAATTTTGCATTTTCATTCACTTGCATTCTATCATTTGTTTATTTATTTTTATCTTTAATATTTTCCATTCCTAGATGTTTTAGTATTTTCTTTTGTTATAGCATTTAAATTCAATTAAAATATTTTGAAGTTATATTGCATTTCTATTTTTTATTATATATTATTTATAATTTATAATTTTAAATTTTATGTGTTCCTAGTTTCTTGTGCCACCCATTCCCTCTCTCTACCCCCCACTCTCCTCTTTTTAGTCTTTGGCTCTACAATAATATTCATTTCTTCTCCTCTAACATTCCTCATCCTAATGATGGATCATGTAGTTTTATTTGAAACTTCTATGCAAAAAAGCTATCACATAATCAAACCCCAAAAATAATTAAAAATTCTATGATTTTCATACAACATTTGTAATTATTCTTCTTAATGAACACACAACATGCTTATATTTTAATACATATTATCACACAACACTCTAACAAAGTTTCTGGAGCAATTACATAATTGGTCATCTATTTTCACATTGAGAAACTAGAATTCTAAGCATCAAAAGATGAAGCCTTACACATGGAAGCCTAACAATTTCAATTTCTCCAATGATCTATGTCTTCGTGAACATGTACATAATATATATAAATGTACACCTATACTGTAACAAAATAATTGTGAGCATGTACTTATACATAAGAAAAAAAGGAAAGGTTGGATGAAATACAAACATTTATCTTCCTTGAGAGTATAAAATGTACACAACATGTCGATTAATAAAATAGTTTATTTTATTTTTTAAGTTCTCCTTAATATAAAAATTTGTCTCTACATTACTTCCATATTTGTAGTACCCCTACCCTAGTCAGCTTTGTAAAACCGGTTTGACCTTGGTTGACTTTTTATGTGGCAATCTTGAATAGTTGAATTACCATGAGATAATGTTTAGTCAGATATTATGATTATTGTGCGTATCTATTAATGTGCTTTCGCATTGATTCTTATGTAAGTTTAAACTGTCCTCCTGATTCTTGTTATTAATCGCAAGCTAACATCTTCATTAAATATATATATATGTATGCTTGTCTGACTCTTGGTTGCAGGAGATTGCAGGTACAGTACCGCCTAGGTGTAAGGTTCATCTTCACCTGGATTCGCAGGGTTGAGTGTACCTCTTTCATCCTTAGAATTCGGGTTAGGTGATCGTAAAACCTTCAGTTTACCCTAGTCATACTCAAATGAGCATCGCTTGTGTTCCGTCAGTTTTCTTTTCATTTGGGTTTGCGGGTCGGGTAATTGGTTGGCTTACATGGTTTGCGTGCTTGGCGTGTGGTAAATAGAGTATTTAACCCTAAGTATTTATTTTGATTTAATGTGTTCATTTACGCATTAGTAATTGAGGAATTAAAATAAATAGGTTTCTTTTATGTGATTAATCATTAATTAAAAAGATCGCTCTATTTATGTTTGTAGCGTGTTTAATTTAATGGTTAATTTTAAATAATGAATTTATTCAGTTTATGCATTAATTTTAATTATTTAAGAAAATCAATTTTGATTAGAAAAGTGAGTTTTATTCATATTTATTTTATATAGTGTGTAAGATTGATTTGTAGAGTTTAATTTAATTAAAAATATTTTACCCTCATTAATATTGTGAAATGCAACTATTAGCTTTGTAAATTAAAAATTAAATGAGGGAGAAAAACATTTCTTTTAATTAACTAAATTTATAATCTCAATGCATAAACAATTCAACTATGACTTAATTAATTAATTAAATTAAGTTGCAAGCTGCATGATATTAGAAATATATTTTTATTTAAATTTTAGTGGAAAAATAAATTAGATTAATTGTATTTATTATTTCCTCAAATTTTAAATAAATAAATGAATAAAAGAACTAATTGGAATTAAAGTATAGTTTTAATTCTTTATTTAGAAAATGAATTGTTTTGCATGAGAAAAGGGAAGAAAGAATAATGATTTTTAATTATTGCATGTTAGTTTATCTTTTACATAACACTAGAAAATAAAATAAAATTACTTTTATTCTAAATTTAGGTTTTTGAGAAAAAACTATTGAACCTAGAATTTTAGTTTAAAAAGGGGGATAGGTCATTATTTCAGATACACAGGAAATAGGTCAGGAATTTAGGTGAAGAAATTTATTGGAAGCTTATTGAAAAGATTAGGGCTCTTCTACAGATTTCTTCCAGGAAAGCTATACCAAGTTGGGTGGCTTCTTTGATTTGTTGGTTTTTAAGAAAATAATTCTATTTTTCTCTTAATGGTGTTTGTGTAAATTATTTGTCAGATCCAAAACCCTCTTCTGGTTAATTTAGGTTTTGATTTAAAATTCTTGCCTGATGTTAATTTTCTAGTTAATGGGAGTAATTTAATTTTGAGAAAATTAGGGAAATTATTATGAAAAAAAAAATTATTCTCTCTTGTTGATTTGTTTTGATAGTCCTTTAAATAAATCTCTGTGAAATTAGTTGATTTCTTTAGAAATAAATTTAATTGTGAATTAAATTTATTGGTTTATCTAGTTTAAAGAAAAAGTAATTGGTATAAAATTTTGTGAATGAATTTTATTGAGTTGGGAATTTTATTTCTATGTAAATTCTGTCAAAGGGGTTTTGATGAATTTGGAAATTATTTACATGTTTTAAAAAAATAATAATAATAATTAAAAATATTAATAAAATAAATAATAATAATAATAATAAAATATATATTATAACATATTAAATTTAAAGTGGGTTTTAAAATGTTTAATTGTTTTATTAAATATTAATTAATATATTTAATTATTATATGTTAATTATTAATTATTAATTAATATATATTTTAAATATATGTTAATCATGATAATATATATATATATATATATATATATATATATATATATATAATTCATTAATATTGTGTATTATTAAATTATTAATTGTTTATATGTTTTGGGATAAATAAATATATAATAATTAATATTTAATTTTGGTATATGTTTTATTGAGGAAGTATCTTTTTGGGAAAAAGATAAATATTATTTTATTTGGAAAATTGTTGAAATGAAATATATTTATTAAATTGATAATTTTTAAATAATATTTTATTCAGGAATATATTATATGATATGCTATTGGAATTATTGGAAATTTAATAATGTATCATTTGGAAAATTGGTAAGTTAATGAGATTTTCATTTAGTAAAATAAATGGTTAGTTTATATTTTTTCTTCGTATTGAGACATAGACAAATGGACTATTGCAATTGTGGTATTGTATTCTCCTCGTTATGGTGATTTTTCTGTTAATATATTTTGAAAACTTGATTGACTTTTATTGTTTAAACCAATAGGAAAGAAGATTGTCCTTTTTTGGTTATTGCCTATGCAAGTTTAATTTATGTATTCGCCTTTCTTTAATGTAATGGCAAGGCCTTGATATGTTTGTTTGGACCCTGTCGTTTGGTTGATTTGGGGTACCTATTTATGTATTTGGTTTCTAGTTTGGTTGTTGCCTTGTGATGGTGTTTTAACTGGTCTTGTCCTTTATGCGGGTGTCAAGTGGTGATTTGTGGTTGGCCATAGCAGGTCAGGTCTCTAGTTAGAGTAGTGTCAGGAAATGGACCTTGTATTAGCTTTTGATATGTTCAGTTGGATCCGTTTCTTTGTAGGGATCATTTCTGTAATAGTTGACCGATGTGGTTGGTTGTTTGTTGGTATGATTCGCCTTGATGGCAGGAATGTAAATGATATGAAACTTATGTACCCTTAACTTGTTTAATTATTAGAGGGGTCTTGCAATTGAGCAGACCTAGAGATGTAGCCCTATAAGGGTGAACTCCAAGATCATTTTGGTGTTATATGTTGCTTTTGTTCTTATGTTTCATGTTTTAGTGTTAGCATGTATGAATGGCATTTTGATAGAATGTGTAAGTGGATTAGATGAAATTAATTATAATGCATGTTTTCAGTCGTCTCTTTATGCAATAATATGGTTCATGAAAGAGTGTAGTTGATTTGTAGAATGTATTCTATAATTGTTAAGGAGATTAAGTATGCATGGAAAGATCTCGTTAGTTTATGATGAAATTCAAGTGTGTTATTAAATTGGATGCATGACTAAAATTTTAATGAAAAGTATGGACGAAGGGTATGAATAAACTTTAATGGATGAACTTTATCTTGTGATCTATATTTTGTCTTGCTGAAAGAAATTATCCTTGTTTAACAATTTTCTCGTTATTAAGACAATCAGCTTGTTGGATTATCCTTGTGGAATTAAGTAATCGCGTTGGGAAACTCTTTAGGTGATAGTTGATGTCTTCCACTGTGTAATCTGTACTTTGATATCTTATTGTATCTTTATGTTGTGTCTTATTTTTTAAAAAAAATTGTTGCACTCCATTCGTGTGTTTTAGCTTTATCCCTTCGAGGTTTCCTGGTGGGGCATTACAATATTCATATGTCACATTTACATTCTTTTTTAGATTATTATCTCTTGGGCCACCTAAGATCTAGATCATTGGTATCAAAATGATGCATCTTGCATCTCCCTATAATGTTGTAATAGTTTTAAGGATTATGATAGTTTGGTATATACTTTTATTATCATTATAAGGTAGAAGATAGTACCTTTTGTTTTCTTCTATGAGAAATTATATTGTCTTTTGATTCCTTTTTCCTTTTTGTATGTTTTTCGAGTACAAGAATCAAGTAGCCCCCTATAAACTACAGTATGCTAGGTAACCTTTTAATGTGACTGGTGATGTTGGCACAACATACCTTCTAGTAACATGTGGGTCATGGGCGACTAGACCTTGTGACCTTGTGCCTACCACAAGAAGCTCTCACCAATTAAGCTAGGTGCCAAACCTTGACTTGTTTGTATTTTTTGTTCTTTGTCTACTATTTGTATTTTTTAACTTTGTCTATTCATTAATTTTAATGGAAGAATTATGTTGCATTCTCTATTTTATTGTTTAAGTTGACAAACTAGATATTATGTTTACATTTGAGAATTTAGCTTTATTTACATTTATCAATTGCATTTTCTTAAAAGTTTCTAAGGCATTGTTGACAAATCTTTTTTATTCATATCTTGCAATCTTTTCTTCAATGAGATTAAATTTATTTAACAAATTATGTCAAAAAATTAGCATTTTTTATATATAACTCTACATATTTGTTAGGAAAATAGTTTCTCAACCTTGCAATTACATAAGTTCACTATTTATAGTAATTTTATATTTGTGCATGAATTGGTCTAAAATTTACCTAAAACCTATGGATTTCTAAATAAGCATGTTGGTAAATTTTATTTGCAATGTCATATCTAGATTTAAACACATTAAAGTTTTCTTTTCTTTTTTTAAGTTTGAAAAAAAAAGTTTCAAAGTCAATTTTGAAGGGCTTAGAGGTAATTTTTGGATTTAAAAGTGGTTGTAATTAACATGAACTTCACAATATTTTTGGTGCTTCAAATAGTTTGTCAATTAAACTCTTAGATCAAAAGTTACAACCTCTAAAATTTGGGTCTTCGAAAATGGAAAATATAAAAATATGTTGGACACATAAATGAGTTGTGAAAGGGAGATACATGTGTCAGTGTGTTTTTTTAACACATCATGGGGTATCTTGGATTCAATGTAATTTGGTCACTACTTTAAGGTGGTTTTAGCTCACCATTTTGTAATACCGTTTGATAGTTTATTTTTTAAATGTTTATTTTATGAATAGTGGTTTAGATTATTCATGTAAACTAACCTATGTTCATTTGTGAATAATGGTTTAGATTGTTTTGACTTTAATTTGTTGGGAAGAGTCAGCCAAAAGAAAGTGAGTCTATGTTAGGTGGCTAACAATGACTGAAAATAAATACTCATGCTTTGGTTTGGCTCTAAATACTTCAAGTCCCTACCTCAAAAATGTTTGGAGTACAATTCTAATTTATAATATATTCTAAGTCAATTAATTGACTTTAATTTGTTAGGAAGAGTCGCTCAAAAGGAAGTCAATCTATATTAGGTGACCATCAATGACTCAACATGATAACTCACGATTAGATTTGACTCTTAATGTTTTAAGTCGCTACCTCAAAAATATTTGAAATACAATTATATTTTCTAATTCAATTATATGTCTTTAATTTTTTAATTTTTTTTTTTGAGAGAAATAATCACTCAAAAGAAAGTCTAAATTAGGTGGTCATAAATGACTGAAAATGAATACTTGTGGTTTGATTTGAATCTGAATGCTTTAAGTCACTACCTCGAAAACCTTTCGAATACGCATTTGGACATTCAATTTGCATTCACTGGTCAAATCAAGTAGTCATTTGTCGTGTTGAACAAGGAAAAGCTCAATGAGTGTGGCAAATGCATCGGACAATAGATTATCATCTGTTTGAAAATTACAGTTACCTCTTTGACCATTGATTTTAAAAAATGCTTCAGTTTTCCTGTGAAAACCTTTGGTCATGTTTGTTCTAATATAATCATTGATTGTTAAATATTTAAGTCAACTTTCCCTTTATAGAGGACATTAAAAAAAAATTATACTATAATATTGTATATTGACTTGTAATGAAATATATTATTGAGAAAGAAATAAAGTTAATTATATGAAATAAATGCATTGTCATTATTGATTTCTTTTACATGTATGGATCTAGAAAGTTAGAACGATAAATCATTTCTTGAAATATAAATAAATTTCAATGGTATCATAATTGAGAAGTTTATCAAGTAAATTACACATTATGACTTTTACAATTGTTAATTTGGGTTGCATTTAACATCAATGTGACAATAAGACATGTGTAAAAGAAAGAAACCATTCAAAGAGTAGTTGTAAGTTGATACAATATTTGTATAGCACTTTTAGTTAACTTGGGTTTTTGACAATTCTAATACAATCTACCTAGCCTCAATTGTTATTGATAAAACACCATCTATTTCATCTAATTAGATTACATAATTATACTAATTTTATAACATACTTTTTTCAAAGATAGTTCTCTCAGTTTATCCATGTTTCAATTAGTGATTTGTATTTGAATAAAGGTCCAAAACATAAATGTTGAAAAAAGTAAAATAAAGCCAACTGAATTTAGTGGTCAAAGGTTTAGTAATCCAATGTATATATCTCTTATATATTATGAATTAGGTTCCATCAACCTTATAAATCCTATGTAGATAATTACTCCTAATTTTGTTTTTAATTTCCATAAGGGAAGATGTATCCACTGAGAAATAGTCTTATTTAGCCACATTTGGATATTTGGACCTAACAAGGGGTGTGGGGCCACTTGCACCCCACAATTATCACCACCCCAAGATCCTCCAATTGGATTTTAGGGTTCATTCCCCCAAAGAGATTTTTTTTTTTAAATTGCATTATAAAATATTGATATTTTGTAGTCAATCTAGACCATTCATCATTAGGCTATAGATTAGATGATAGAAATTATGTTAAGGATTTGTATTGGTGAAAATGGTGTCTCAACCTTGCATTTACATGATGTTACTATTTATAGTAAGTTTTCATTTGAGCACAAAATGATGTAAAATTCTCTCCGAAGCTTCTGGTTGGCTAGATAAGCATTCTAGTAAAGTTACGTCGCAAGATCACAGATAGTTTTGAAGATATTAAAGTTTCCATTTTGGAGGGCTGTTATGAAAGGTTTAAATTTAATTTTGAGGACTTTAGAGGCTCTAAAATTCCCTAAAAATTGGCTATAAATACAATAGAGACTTGCAAGGTGATAGAGCATTTTGCTAGATTTTTGGCGCTTCAAACGATACGTCAATAGGACACACAGTTCACAAGTCATCCTCTGGAAGTTTGTGCTCCTCAAATAGGAAATATAAAACATATCAGACACATAAATGAATTGTAAAAGGGAGGGACACATGTTGATGTGTGTTTTAACATGTCATAAGGCATCTAGATTGGAGATAAGGTTGGCTATACCTTATTGGATGGTTTTAGCCCATGGTTTTGTAATATTGTTTGATGATTTCTTGTATTGTATCTTCTATATATGAGATGCATGAGATACAGGTTGTGTGTAAGAGTCTGATGGCTATTGAGTTACCTTTGAGTCTCTAATTAATGGTACTGCTATGAGGAGCTTTCTCTACAACTATATTATAATCTATTATTGATTCTTGAATAATATATTTAGCTACTTTTGGAGTGTGAGGTTTTTCTTTTGAAAGGGTTTTCCCCACGTAAATCACTATGTTGTGGTATGTATGTTATTTTGATTATTTTTGTTAAGTTTTTGTAACTTCTGTAACGATCTGTAAAAAAATTTGCATTACCCTCCTCTCAAGGTTAGTTTAGGAAGTTGTTCCACTACTTAAATTCCTTACAATTTTTCCCCCTAGACTCAAAAACTACTGAGTTAAAAACCTGGTAAAACATTATTTTCGTATCATTTTCATTCTTTATTATTGAAACAGATAGATCCGTTCATCACCCATTGTCCTAACACTGCTGTTTTGTTCTTTTATTATAATTAATGCGGACACTCACATCGGCTTACAATCAATGTCAAAGTCAATTCGCGTGAAATGAATACCACAATGCTAAATGCGCATCATCTCTTCCACTATGACTTTGAATTTTCGGCAATGAATTTTCGGCTATAACAAGAATATTCCAAGAAACGAAAAAAAATAAAGAACGGAGGATTGCACTGGGACCGCCATGCTTACCCATCTCTATCTACTACGACCCCATGCAATACGACAATGAAAAAAGGATTGTTTACCCATAAAATCAAATCATGTGCTATGACGAAATTTGTAGGAAACATATTTTCTTAATATTAAAATTTGATACTTTGAAGAGTCTACCTGTATGTGAACGTTGAATATTATTTGGAAGTCAGTTTGCTATGGCCAACAATAGTAGTTTTCTAGAAAACGTCCTCAACACGCGCTGAACAGTCCGCTACTTAGTAAGGATTCATCAATTATCTGTCGTATCAATGAAAGCTCAAGGACAATAATAGGAATTCGCCACGGCACCAATGGATTTAATTTTATTTGAATATAAGGAATTTGGAATTGATTTGTGTATCATCTATGTCTTGACGTCCGTCATTTTTATGGATGGAGATTATAATCTAATTTAGAATTATTTTTGTTATTTTGACTTCCTTAAGAAATTGGCCATCAACCTTGTAAATCTTGTATAATTAATTATTCCTACTGTTTGTAAAATTCCATAATGGAATATGTACTCACTAAGAAATGGTCTTATTTCAGCTACATTTAGATTTCAATAACTAAAAAGGGGTGTGGGGGCACTTACCCCCCACTACTGTTGCCCCTCCAAGATTCTCCCTAGCAGGGGTTCTAGAGTAGTGCTCCCAAATGGAATTTTTTAGAAAATTGCATTTTAAAATTATATAATTTTTTAGTCAATCTAAATCATTCATCATGAGGTCATAGTAATTATGGTAGGATTCGTTTCCTTAGAAGGAAACACATTTTAATGAGGGCATTGTATTAAGATTGCGACAAGACAGAGAGTTCAGATAAAAGAATAGACGATGTTGAAATAAAGACAAAAAGTGAAGGGTGTTAGTGATGTATTGTAAACTCTATTGAAATTTATATAGACCAGTGCACATCTCTTCTTGTGTTTATTTTTTTCTCAAAAATATATTTCCACAAATATTATATTATGTGTTTTTTTTGTATATTCTTTTATTTCCTTTGTTTTCCCTAATTTGTTTTCCTATTATCTCTATTTGGTTCTGCATTGGATCAATAATTATAATTACTAAAACTAGATTATCATTCTATAGATGTTTACCTTTATTTCAAACTTTATTTACTTTGAAGAAGTTCATAAATGAAACTTTAAAACTTTTCTTCCATATTCCTTTTCATTATTTACCTCAATCTAGTTTGCTTTTCTATTTTTTGTCAATCTTAATTTTTCCTTAGCAAAGATTTTAGTCTTTACAATATTTCCTTTAAATAAGGGTTTGTGAACTTCATCCTATGGAGGGGAGGAGATGTTCAATTGCTCAAAAACATATTGTAGAAGGATCACCCACAAATCAAGATGTTTACATTTTGAAATAGACATAAATTTGGTTGAACTATATAACCTGGTCCAAAAAAATGATCCTATAATATAACATATTTGTAAGTTAAAAAAACATATTAATAGAAATCGTTAGAGATCAAAGTAAATTATAATAAAACATAATAAATTTTAAAATAAAAATCAAATAATACAAAAAATTAAATTAAATACTATAATTTTTAAAATAATAAAATATACAATTTCATCCCTTAAAATTATATTTTACATATCAAATTATTTAATAAAACAAAAACACTTAAAAAAAACTTCATATATACCGATGAAGAAAAAACACCTTTACACTAAAAAAGCTAAAACCAAGAAATCATTTTGAATTTCATATATTACCCCTTAAAATGTTTCTGTCATCATTAACACCAACAATTTCTAACTCACCTCATGCTAATAAATTTGCAGCAGCCATATACTAAAAGAAAACTTTGTCATTATACTAACAAAACCCTCTATACAATTGTATCTACTTTCATCTATTAACCTCTTATACACCCATCAATAACTAATATTACAACATCATAAAAATCGAAGGCTCTCTTTCTCAACCTCTTATTTAAAGTCAATACTCCAATCACAATAGAGAATCCCAAACCATAACTCAATCCAAGTCCGACTGCCCATCCTATCATTTCGCCATCTGAATTCTTTGCTTCACCAATTCTCTCAATATTTGTGCAGTTGCCATAGCCAGAAAAGTTGTTGCAGACGCTTATATTGGTAAATGGAATCCCAGTTAGCTTAGAATTGCCTAAGTAAGATGACTCCCCAAAAGTTAGAAACTGCCCTCCATGGGGTACTTTTCCATCAAGCAAGTTGTAAGATAGATTCAAGAACTCCAAATAACTCAGGAACTCAAGTTCTAAGGGAATGTTGCCATTCAACCTGTTTAGCGAGAGGTCCAGAGACTCTAGTTGATCCATGTATCCCAATGTTTTTGGGATTCGGCCACTGAAATGATTCCTTGAAAGGTTAAGGGCTATCAAGCCTTGAAGAGATCCCATTTTAGAAGGAACGCCCCCTGATAAGTTGTTGTTTGAAAGATCAATACATTTAAGAATAAAGAGAACTTTCACAAATTCAACATCCCAGCCTTTCCAGGAAATTGTTATTTTATTTGTATATCTAACGTCTTCCAAATGGTTTGGATTACTCTGCGATGCATTGACCATTGCGAGCAAGTTTGTAAGGTTGCTTGGAATAGCTCCTGAAAGGTTGTTGCCAGAAAGGTCCAAAATTTGAAGATTTGGAAGGCCAATTACCTGGCGTGGGATACTACCATGAAAATGATTAGACCTTAAGACCAGCACACGCAGCTGTGATAGCTTTCCAATCCAGTGGGAATCATTATTTCCTAAATCCAATACTTGCAGAGATCGGCCTTTTGAAATGGATGAGGGAATAACTCCTCTCAAATGATTACCATTGAGCTTCAATGTATGAATCTTTGTAATGTTGCCCCATTCTGCTGGTATTTTACCTTCCAGATGATTTTCCGCCAAATCTAGAACACTAAGAGAAGAACAATTCCTGGTTAAATGAGGAGGAATGACTCTGCTCAGCGTATTATTTGAAAGGTCAAGAACCTGCAAATATGAAGTGCAAATAGAATCTGGAATCGCTCCACTGAGATTATTCCGCGACAAGGATAAGAACCTTGTATTTTGAAGATACGCACCAATGTAAGTAGGAATAGAACCATTAAACTGATTCATCGACAGATCTATCAGATAAGCTCCAGCGAGAGGAAGAGAAAGAGAACCTTTTAAGCTATTATTGTGCAAATCTAGATATACAAAATACTTGGGTAAGGTTAGTCTAGATGGTAATGACCCTGTTAATTGATTACAACTAAGGTTCAAATAATAAAGACTGGGTAAGTTCCATATCCAAGATGGAATATTTTCTTGGATACTGTTAGCAGATAGGTCCAGATCCGTCAAGTCATATTGGGTCACAAGAAACGATGGAATTCTATCTAAATTGCAAGAGTCTAGTCCCAAAGAGGAAAGCTTAAACTGCGGAATCCATGTTAAATCAATGTTTGCAGTTAACTGATTGTAAGAAAGATACAGGCTATCAAGACTAGTGAGATTGTCGAATACGGAAAGGGAAATGAGGCCGCTTAACCTATTGGAGCCGAGCGAAAGGCTTCTTAAGTTAACAAGATTTGAAATTGTAGATGGAATCGTACCATTCAATTTGTTGGCATAAAGGTCAAGACTGACAAGGGAAGAAAGTGAATCCAATGAAGGTGGGATTACCCCGGTTAACTTGTTGTAGGACAGGTCCAATTCAACAAGTTTAGAGAGATTAGCTATGGAAAGAGGAATCTCACCTTCAATATAGGTATTATATAGATAAAGACTCTTCAAGGACGACACATTCCCTATAGCAGATGGAATCTTACCTTCAATTCTGGTATCCGACAGAGAAATACTTTCCAAGGACAACGCATTCCCTATAGCAGATGGAATCTCACCTTCAATTCTGGTCGCTGATAGATCAAGACTTTGCAAGGACAACAAATTCCCTATAGAAGCTGGAATCTCACCTTCAATTCTGGTCGCTGATAGATCAAGACTTTGCAAGGACAACAAATTCCCTATAGAAGCTGGAATCTCACCTTCAATTCTAGTATCTGAAAGACGAAGATGCTCCAAGCATGAGATATTCCATATAGCAGATGGAATTCGGCCCTTCATGCCTGTCCCTGAAAAATCAATGCTGGTTAGTGACAAAGAAGACTTTCGTTGTCCAATGAAAGAAAGGTCTCCTCCAAGATTGTAATTCCCAGAGAGATCAAGAGAGACCAAGCGCCCAGTCACATTTTCAAACCAAGCTGGTATATGTGCTGACAAATAGTTCTCTGATAGATCGAGATGAAGGAGAGAGGTGAGGTTGAGAAGGGAATTGGGAATTGGTCCTCCAAGCCCACAGTCAGACATGCTGAGTTGTTGAAGGTTGGATAGACTGCCAACAACTTCACCCCACTCTTTGTTTACAGAGATGTTCACTTCAGCAAGAGAGAGGTATTCCAAGCTCGCCAGATTTGATAAGCTTTCCAAACTCACATAAAATTCCCTTACAAGACCCGGAGAGGATTCATTTACATAACCAGCAAATGACAAGTCAAGAAAAGTGAGACTCTTCAACTTTCTATTATGGGGAGTACTGAATTTACCCTTGAAGAGGTTGCCACTGAGATCGAGGTGCTCCAACCGTGCAAGTTGGAACAGCGATGAACTGATGTTACCTTTCAATTTGAATCCACTCAGATCCAGTAGAGAAACATGGCCTGTGCGGAGATTACAACTGACTCCTCTCCACGAGCAGCAATTGAATCCGTGCCAGGAAGTTAGAGTGTTATACTCATCTACAACTGCTGCCTTGAAATCCAGGAGAAGGTTTCTTTCAGAGAGGGGGCATGCAATTGGAGGGGAAGTGAAGCAGCATAATATTGTTATGATTGCAAATGCAACTCTGCCACATGAAAACATAGCTTCCATTGTTTTGGAAACTAAAATTCTTGTTATCTTTACTTTGAAAGAAAAGAGATGATCAGAAATCATGGGAGAAGAATGATGAATATATCGCTAACTGTGGTTAAGTGTTGTTGTGTGAGGAGAGCCACGTATGCAAAGAAAGAGTGTCACATCAACATAGTAACATTTTTTGTCATTTTCAATGGATGGAAAAGTCATGTGAAGGAAGGCACAACAAATTCGAGGGTCCTTGAGCGATATTTCCAATTTGAATGTGATGGGTCTCTTTCAGAGAGGGGGCATGCAATTGGAGGGGAAGTGAAGCAGCATAATATTGTTATGATTGCAAATGCAACTCTGCCACATGAAAACATAGCTTCCATTGTTTTGGAAACTAAAATTCTTGTTATCTTTACTTTGAAAGAAAAGAGATGATCAGAAATCATGGGAGAAGAATGATGAATATATCGCTAACTGTGGTTAAGTGTTGTTGTGTGAGGAGTGCCACGTATGCAAAGAAAGAGTGTCACATCAACATAGTAACATTTTTTGTCGTTTTCAATGGATGGAAAAGTCATGTGAAGGAAGGCACAACAAATTCGAGGGTCCTTGAGCGATATTTCCAATTTGAATGTGATGGGTCTCGTGTAAAACAAGAATATGGCGTGTCAATATGGAAAATTAACTATGTAAATTGTGACTACATAATTCCAACATTGACCGACAATTTTTATTAGACTTAAATCTCGTGCATTTCCTTTCCACAGATATTCGTATCGACCAGGAAAAAGCTTTCACATAAAATTAAGATCACTGGAAAACATAGACTAGCTTACATATATTTGATTTTAATCAAATATATATATATAATACGCCGAGAGATATCCTTCTCGAGGCACCTATTAGAGTTCGGGGTACATGATAAAAATAGGTGCCTCGAGAAGGATATCTCTCAGCATATTAAATATATATTTGATTAAAATCAAATATATGTAAGCTAGTAGCAGTCACGGCGCAACATGGGAAAGAATAAAAATTCAAAAAAAATATATATAATATTATATTATTAATATTTGTTGCAATAATATGTAATATTATTGTTGCAATTATTATTATTATTTTCTATTTGTTTGGGTTAGGGTTTAGTGTTAAGGTTAAGTTTATGGTTAGGGTTATAATTACGTTTAAGGTTTACATCAAAGTTAGGGCAAGAATTAGGGTCATGGTTCAATTACATTAAGGTCAGGGTTAAATTAATATAAAAGTTCAATTAGGATTAAGGTTTGGGATAGATTAAGGTTAGGAATAGATTAGGATTAAATTTTAATCTAGGTTACGGTTAAGGTTATAGTTAAATAGAGTTAGGGTTCAAATATGATTAGGGTTTGATTATGGTAAGGGCTATATTAAGATTAGAGTTCAATTACGATTAGAGTTTAATTAGGTTTAGCATTAAGTTTAGGCTAGGATTTAGTTATGGTTAGATTAGGGTTGAACTTGTAGTTAGGGCTTAATTGTAGGGTTATATTTAAATTTAGGGTTAGGTTATGGTTAGGTTTTAATTATGGTTAGATTAAGGTTGAAATTTAGGATTAGTTATGGATTAGGGTTCAATTAGGTCTAGATTAGGGATATTGTCAAGGTTAGGGTTTCATTGTGGTAAGGTTTTAATTATAGTTTGATTTTTTATAAGAGTTCAATTAGGGTTAAAATTAGCTTTATGATTCAATTGCATTAGAGTTACAATTAATTTAGTATTAAATTTTAATTAGGTTTAGGGTTTGGGCTAGAATTCTCTTAGGATTAGGGATTTAACAAGTGTTAGGGTTTGAATTAAGTTAGGGTTTGTGAGATTTTGCCAAGATCAAGAGCTCAATGAAATGTACAAAATAGAGACACAATATAGGACAAGAATAAACTGTATTCTCATCAATAGAAAATGATCAATAATATCGATTACATACAATGTAGATGAGCCTGCTTATATAGGCAAGGCTAGGGATATGTGAGCACACAAACATGACATGTGGCTCAATAAGAAACAAGGGTAGGTAGGAAATAGGTGTGGGTAGGTAGGAGAAATAATATAATAGTCCACATGAGGTGGATCACCCACTGAATGTGGAGTGTAACAACAAGATCAACACCATAAAAGGTGGAATTTCTCCTACACACACTATCCCAATGTGGCACAAACACCCAAGTGTCTCATACCCAAACTACTATGAAATGCATTTCCTAAGTAAACTTAAGTAAAGTGTAATAATATCCAAGATGAATAATTATTTACACCAACACCCCCCCTTAAGTGCAACTTAGGGGAATGCACTTAAGTCTACAATGCAACTAAGCAATGCAAGATGGGTCCCGGCTACGAGGCCATGTTAGGTACCCATGTACAAATGCAAATGCATGAAAACCAATGCAATAAAATCTCTCACAAAGTGGGGAAAGAGAGAAAAACCCAATGGGAAAAAACCCTCCCCCAAAAGAGAGATGAAAAGCATACAAGAGAACTCTCATAGAAGAATGTGAAGGACAAAACCCCATGTGAGGAAAAAGTCCCCCCCATATGAGAGAAGAAGAGAAGCTAGGAAGCCCCCCCTCAATATGGAATCTGCACCAATGATAGAAGCTCGATGTATGAAGAAACTGCCCCACGAACGTCGAACAACATTCCTCCCCTTAGGAAGAAACAAAACCAAAGGTGTATCCATGAAGTCTCCCCAATCATGAAGGGAAGATGTATGAAGAAAACTCATGATGAAAGGAATCTCTGAAAACTGCTCAAGTGTCCCCATGTCGATGCTGAAAGATACCCCCTCCAAAGGTGGTAAACTATGCCACACTACTGAAAAAGGCACTCCAAGATCTAGTGGAGATGGATGTAGAACATGTCCCAAAGACTCAAATGTCTCCTCAAAAAATAAAGAGACCTCCTCCAACTGCTGTACATAAGTATCCACAATCATGTCAACCTTGAAAGAATGATCATGTAGAGAATGAACAAGAGGGTCAGAGTGTTCCCTCACAACAATCGAAGAAGGATCACCTTCATCAAAGAGAAGATGAATGTCATCAATGATGTCTCCCAAATCTGCAATGTAGGATTCCACAAACAAACCTGCAATATCTGTCAAGTAATCATCCCATGAATCTAAAGCTGGAAGACAATGAATATCCTGCTACACTGAATCACATGAAGGCAAAACTGTCGCACTCTCCGCATCATTAGGTGCAGTAGGTGATGTGATATCAATATGAGGAGATGAAATATAAGGCTTAAGAATGGAGTCACATGTGAGAATCCCCATGTTCAAGTGCCCAAAGTTCTCCTCAAAATCTGAACCATCACAAGAAATGTGATCATCATGTACAGAATCATCAAATGTGAAATCATCATCATCAACAAAATCTGAAAAGGAGTATAACCGAGATGCATGATCAACCACCCCAGTCGCAATGATAGCTCTAGTCTCCAAGTCTCTAATGAAAACTGAGTCAGGTGTGAACTTCACAACTCTCTTAGTTGTGCCATGTGTGATTTGATAGATAGAAAGGAGATTGTTTGTCAAGTGGGGTACACACAACACATCATTGAAGGAGTTATCCCCAATGTCAATAGATCATTTCCCAGTCACATCCATGTATGTATGATTGCCCATCAAAATCTATGGCATGGTACAAGGCTCAAATGTAGAGAACATAGATTGTGAAGATGCCATATGATGAGAATCCCCTGAATCTAGAAGCCATCTCTCTAAATCATGACTAATAGTAGCACAAAGAGATTTTCCTTTTCTTGTTCCAAAAGAGTGAGTCTTCCCACTTGTAGAAGCCATGAATGCTTTCCCTTTTCCTTTTGAATGTGAGGAAGTAGAAGTTGATGAATCATCCTTCTTGTAGACTGTAGGCAAATCAATGTTATGCTTTTTGATGATATGTGTAAGCTCATCAATCTTCTTAGAATGGCAACGATGCTCCTCATGACCAATCTTTTTACAATAAGCACAAGTAGGTCTCTCCCTCTTTGGTGAATTATCTCTCTTGGAAGAGGATGAATCTCCTTGTTGTGGAGAAGATGGTGCTTTTTCTTTAGGCTTTGATTGCCATTTCTTCTTGTTTGAGTTGTCCTTTCCTTGATTTCCTTTGTTCCCTTGATTTGCCACTAATGCTTGAGACTTAGAAGCCTTAAGAAAGCCCATGCTTATCAACTTAATTTGTTCCATCATCAACATTTCATTGAAAGCATCAAATGTAGGCATTTTGTAGCTTGAACCCATTGTCATCCTATGGGTTTGGAAACTAGAAACAAATGCTGCATATCTTGTGGAAGCTTGCCTATCAAGTTGAATATCAATTGAGTATCCTTCTTATCAATGCCACAATCTTTGAGTTGTGTCCTCAACTTATTTGCCTTAGTGACATAATCTTGTATAGTATCAAAGTTCTTGGGATCTAACATGGTGAGATCACTATCAATTTGATATCCCCTAATCTCATCAACTTGACCATACAAGTTTTGAAACTTTTGCCAAGCATCCTTGATTAGAGTACACTTCTCAATATGAAAAATGAGATCCTTTGATACATACTTTCTTAAGGTACCAATTGCCATGATATTTTTAGTGAGCCAATCCAAGTGACCAACTGGATCAACCTTAGGATCAGTGGGAGCAACAATAGTTCCATCAATGTAATGAGTGAGTCCTTTTTCCATAAGTTTACTCCATGCATCAATTTTCCAAGTAGCATAATTATGAGGACTTAAGAGAGGAAACTTAGAAGAACCCATAGCAGCAAAAAGGAAGGAACACAAGAGCACAAAAGCACAAGAGGCACCCCCCCAAATTCACTCAATCAAAGTACCCCCCCAAAGTGATGATTTTGACACTTTATACTTAGTGCGATTACAATGAGCCACTTGCAAAACAAGGCAAAGTGGACTTATGATGCAAATTTTACAACTTCTCAAATGAGATACAAGAGACTTCAATCAATAGTGCAATGAATCTAACTAAGATTCAAGCAAATATACAAGTACCAAGAGAGCCAAAAATGGCCAAAATCTGAAAGTACAATTTCTACTTATAGTGGCATCAATCTGATAGCATCATGTGAAAGTAGACAAAAAAATACGCACTTTCAAAAAAAATGACACTTGAAAAGGAGGGCGTATGACCCTAAACGAAGCCTCTGAAGTTGCAAAAACTAGGATTACTCAGGTACAGTCACCAAAAACTGCATTTTCTGAAAAATCAGTGCATCAAAATCAAAAAATTTCTTCACCACTGTGGAGAGCACGAAATTCTAGCCCATTTCAAAAAAAAATTGCACCCAAAAAGGAGCAAATATGAGCAAGTTATGGCCATTTGAAGTTGAACTGCAAAATCAAAAAGCTCAATGAGAGGGGCCTACAAAATTTTTGAAAAATGCTGATGTGGCGCTGACATCAGCAAGTCACTATGTTAAATTTGACGGTCATATGACCGTCGCAAAAACTTTGCCCCCTTGCTGACTGGGCGTCCGTACTGTACGGACTGCTGACTGGGCAGATGACTGTGCAGGTGACTGAGCTGCTGTACTGTACGGACGGCTGAGTGGGTGGTCTGCATCAGCTTTGCATGGCAGATGACGTGGCGGATGACTATGTGTACGGGTTGTACCCGCAGGCCAGTGGCGACCTGCCATGTGGTGGACGTAGGTCCTCCTGTTTGGGTGGTCGTCGGCGAAGGATGGTGTCGCCAGAGGCGAGAGAGACCGGCGGCGGACCAGGAGCTGCGTGCTGCCGGCGACAGTGGTTGAGGGGGCCGGCGGGAGGTAAGCGTCGCCGGAGCTGGAGGCGCGGCATTGTGTGGTGCGGCCGGCGGTGTGCAGAGCGGCCGGCAGGTACACGACACAGCGATCTGAACCGGTGTTGCAGACCTGCAGGGTACGGGCGTCGGCGGCGGCAGGTACAGGCGCGGGCGACGGCGTGAGGACGGGACGGGACTGTCGACGCTGACAACAGCTGGTCCGAACCTGCAACATGCGACACGCAAGTACGGGGGGGTCTACGGACCCCCAAACACAGAATTTTTTTTGTTTTTTTTTGTTTTTATTTTTTTTATTTTTTCGATTTTTTCTGACAAAAATTTTTTGAATTTTATTTTTATTTTTGATTTTTCGAAAAAAATTTCAGAAAATAAATTTATTTTTTTTCTCGAAAAATTAATAAAAAATTTGGAAATCCGTACAATAATAGCAAAATTGGCGAAAAAAATTTTCTCACCAAAATAGGCCGACTTTATAACCAAAATTCATGGAAACGGCCTTCTGGATGCAATGGCAGGGTCGGATCTGGTCTAGGATGCCTCAAAAAGATGATGCTCCTCAGATCTGCCTCTTGACATCGCAATAATGCCTCTTCAAGACGAATCAATGAAGCCCCAATGGCTCTGATACCATGTGAGATTTTGCCAAGATCAAGAGCTCAATGAAATGTACAAAATAGAGACACAATATAGGACAAGAATAAACTATATTCTCATCAATAGAAAATGATCAATAATATCAATTGCATACAATGTAGATGAGCCTACTTATATAGGCAAGGCTAGGGATATGTGAGCACATAAACATGACATGTGGCTCAATAAGAAACAAGGGTAGGTAGGAGAAATAATATAATAGTCCACATGAGGTGGATCACCCACTGAATGTGGAGTGTAACAACAAGATCAACACCATAAAAGGTGGAATTTCTCCTACACACACTATCCCAATGTGGCACAAACACCCAAGTGTCTCATACCCAAACTACTATGAAATGCATTTCCTAAGTAAACTTAAGTAAAGTGTAATAATATCCAAGATGAATAATTATTTACACCAACGGGGTTTAATTAGGGTTAGATTAAGGTTGAAGTTTTAGGTAGGGTTTAATTATATAGTTAGAGTTATGCTTAGGGTTAGGTAATGGTTAGAATTCAATTGAGGTTATATTTAAGTTTAGGCTTAAGTTATGGTTTAGGGTTATGGTTTGGGTTAGGCATTAGTGTAAGGATTAGGATTATGGTTTGGGTTTACATTATGTTTAGGGTTTGGGTTACGAACAAGTTTAGGGTTAGGATTATGGTTAGGTTAGGGTTAGGGTTAGGGTCTAGTTTTATGACATAAGGGTTATTAGGGTTTAAATAATGGTTATGTTTACATTAGGGTTAGGGTTAGAGTTAGGGTGTAGGGTTAGCAGTAGGATAACAGTTACGGATACAATCGATGTCATTGTTAAGATTAGGAAATTAGGATTAGGGTTAGAGATAAGTTTTGAGTTATGGTTAGGGTTAGGGTTAGGTATTAGGGTTACGACTAAGGATTATTATTAGGGTTAGAGTTTAGGGTTATGGTTAAGTAAGAGTGAGGTTTAATGTTAAGAGTCAAGGTAATAGTTAATTAGAGTCAGGGTTCAATTACGCTTAGAGTTTGATTATGCTAAGGGCTTAATTAGGATCAAGGTCTGGGTTAGATTAGGTTTAGGATTGAATAAGGATTAGTGTATAATTATGATTAAAATTCAATTAGGGTTAGGGTTAAGTAGGACTAGAGTTCAATTAGGGTTAGAGTTAAATCTAGGGATACAATTCAATTATTACATTAGATTATAGTTTACCTTGTAATTAGGGCTTAATTATAAGGTTCTAACTAAGGTTAGGGTTATTTTATGGTTAGGGTTCAATTACGTCAAGACTAGGGATATTGTCAAGGATAGGGTTTGTTTATGATATGTGGTTGATCATGGTTATGATTAATATAATTAGATTTTAATTAGGGTTCGAAGTATGATTATGATCCAATTACTATAGGCTTAGGGTTAAATTAGGGTAAGGGTTTGGGCTAGAATTCAATTAGGATTTGAGTTGAACTATGGTAAATTTTAATTCTAGGGTTAGAATGAAGTTTAGGGTTCAATTAGGGTCCAATTATGGTTAGGATAAGGCATGGTGAGGATGAGGGTTAGTATTAAATTAAGATAAGAATTCAATAAGGGTAAGCGTTCATATTAGGGTTAGATTAAGGTTGAAGTAGTAGGTAGGGTTTATTTCTATGGTTAGAGTTAACTTTAGGGTTAGGTTAGGGTTAGCATTCAATTAGAACAATTAGAATTAAGGGTTAAGGTTATAGTTAATTAAAGTTAGTGTTCAAATAGGATTAGGGTTTGATTATGGTAAGGGTTAGATTAAGATTAGAGTTCAATTACGATTAGAGTTTAATTAGGATTAGGATTAAGTTTAGGCTAGCATTTAGTTTAGGATTTAGTTACGATTAGATTAGAGTTAAAGTTGTAGTTAGGGATTAATTGTGGGGTTATATTTAAATTTAAGGTTAGGTTATAGTTAGGCTTCAATTATGGTTAGATTAAGGATGAAGTTTAGGATTGGGTTATGGTTTAGGGTTCAATTAGGTCTAGATTGGGGATATTGTCAAGGTTAGGGTTTGATTATGGTAAGGTTTTAATTATAGTTAGGTTCGTATAAGAGTTCAATTAGGGTTAGAATTAGCTTTACAATTCAATTACATTAGCGTTACAATTAAATTATTATTAAAGTTTAATTAAGGTTAGGGTTTGGGCTAGACTTCAATTAGGATTAGAGTTCAATAAGAGTTAGGGTTCGGATTAGGTTAGGCTTTAATTAGGGTTATATTAACATTGAATTTGTAGGTAGGGTTTAATTATATACTTAGAGTTATGCTTAGGGTTAGGTAATGGTTGGAATTCAATTGGGGTTATATTTAAGTTTAGGGTTAAGTTATGGTTTAGGGTTATGGTTTGGGTTAGGGTTTAGTGTTAGGATTAGGATTATTATTTGGGTTTACTTCATGTTTAGGGTTTGGGTTAGGGGTTAGTGTTAGGATTAGGATTATGCTTTGGATTTACATCATGTTTAGGGTTAGAACTATGGTTAGGTTAGGGTTAGGGTTTAGTTTTAAATGACATAGGGGTTTAAATAATGGTTAGGGTTAGGGTTAGGATTAGGATTAGAGTTTAAATAATGGTTATGATTAGTTTAGGGTTAGGGTTAGTGTTAGGGTTTAGGATTAGTGTTAGGATTATAATTAGGGATATGGTCTACATCATGGTTAATATTAGGAATAGGGTTATGGTTGGAGGTACATTTTGAGTTATGGTTAGGATTAGGTATTAGGGTTAGGGTTTTGGGTTATGGTTAAGTAAGAGTTAGGTTTAGGGTTAATGGTCAAGCTTATAATTGATTATAGTTAGGTTTCAATTATGCTTAAGGTTTGACTATGGTAAGAGCTTAGTTAGGATCAAGGTATGGGGTAGATTAGGGTTAGGATTTAATAAGGATTAATGTTCAATTATGATTAAAGTTCAATTAGGGTTAGGGTTGAGTTTAGGGCTAGATTTCAATTAGGGTTAAAATTAAATCTAGGGTTATGGTTCAATTATTGTTAGATTATAGTTTAACTTGTAATTATGGCTTATTTATAGGTTTGTAGCAAAGTTTAGGGTTAGGTTATGGTTAGGGTTCAATTGAGTCTAGATAAAGGATATTGTAAAGGTTAGTGTTTTATTATGATAAGTGGTTGATCATAGTTATGATTAGTATTAGATTTCAATTAGGGTTAGAATTATGATTATGATGCAATTAATTTAGGCTTAGAGTTAAATTAGGGTAATATTAAGTTTAAGGTTAAGATTAAGCTACAATTAGGGTTAATATTGTAGGATTGTGAATTCATAAAACTTATTATCTTCATTATTATGTACATTTCTTCAATACTTCTATAAAATGTATAACTTTAAACTTTGTTCTAATAAAATTAAGGCATTTTAAAATTGCTTACTTTTTTTCAATTAAAATTATTTTCTTTTAACCTTTTAAATTTTTAATAATTAACATAAAAGTTCTTTTTGACCTTTTTAAATTAATCATCATATGTTATTTTTGAATATTTTATAACTCAACTATAATAGAAAAATCACATCTATATGATAAATTAGAAACTTTTAATAATAAATATTTTTATATCTTAAATATTATATAGTATTTTTTAAGTTTTTGTATATGTAAGTTTGAATTTAGAAAGATTATATTTTTATGATAAAAATTTAGAAACATAGAAATTTATCTTTCCAAATTGAAAATTAAGATTCTTTCATTTTTTTTAATCTTTTTCTAAATTGGAAATTAGATTATTTCCTTTTTTTATCTTTCTATTATTAAGTGTCTATGCAAATGCACATGCTCTTAACATTTCCTTTTGATTCATATGTGTAAAAAGGATTAATAAAGTTATATTGTGAATGCATTAATAGAAACTAACTGAATAGAGTATCTTTTTAATTGTGTAATTGTAAAATGAAAATACATTTTATTTATTTAAATCTTTGAATGCTAAATTTAAAATTAAATTTAGATATAAATAGAATCTTTCTAAAAAAAATTAGATATTATAGTTTTCTTTTTGAATGCAAATAATTTCTAAGTTCCCAAATTAAATTTTTTATTTTATTTTAAATTAAATGAATTGTAAACCCTCTATCTTTCCTTATCATTCCCCACTGATGTTGTGCTGCACAAAGAATTGCCTCTTTTAATTTCACTTCAAAAATATCTTAAAGGGGACACGACAGATTATGAATGATATTCAGAGGATTCAACCATCACACCACGCTATGGGGTTGCATAAAAAGATTTATTCTTAGGCTATGGCTCCTTCAATGCACCACTCCCCCTCTCTTTCACGTCTTCCACAATCTCATCTTGATGGAGGATAGGCTGCACAATATGAGAATTGCAATCCACTTTAAGAAATAACATTTTCCCACTTCTGGCCCATTAACCAGAGAAAATCTCAAATATAGCTTTAAGTGGGATTGCAAGAAAGTGGAGGGATTTTATTTTAAGAGATACTCTTGATAGGGAAATAAAGAGATGATTTGTATGAAGGGAAAGCTTGGGTGGGTGGTTTATTTTCTAGAAAATACCTGAAGAAAAATCTAGTGTATGCAAAGATGATGCTATGAAATTAGGCCTAGAAGCAAATACTTGTAAGGTCTTCAAAGAAGAATTAGAGATTTTCATCGATATCATTTCCTCACTTCTGGCTACCAAATTTTTAGATGTCAGCATTAATATTATCATTCTGCTACCTCGATTAAGCAAGGCAAATCTGGTTCAAGAACGCTACTTTGCAATTACTCTCAACGGGAGAATGTCTTCACTAATTGAGTATGCGATTAAAAAAATGAATGTCTGAACCCTTACACACCCTCCAATTCAATTGAATCACTTGCTCGATATTTAAATTGAAATGTATTTCTCATGTATTTGTAAATGAAACTCTCACAATAACGTTAGACTCTTCAACTGCCTCTTTTTTTATTATTTAATCTTCCACATTCAAAACAAATGCTTTCGTAACCAACCATTGTAAGTCAGACTCTTCAGCTGCCATTTGCTTTGTAACTTTGGTGTGTGAACAGTTTTATATTATGGTCTACATAACTGCATGCGGTGCTTGGTCTTCCATCTTTTTTCGGTTTTCTTTAATGTTTACACAGAATATTCTACTTTTATTCTATCCTTCACTCCCCCTACTGTGACTGTATAGGAATGCCTCTCGGCATAACCAAATCATATGACTCACACAAAAATAGAACATACTTAAAAAATACAAGAATAATAAAGAAATCAGGGGCACAAACTAAATTTTCGGAGTTGAGATGTTTTCAAGCAAAGCAATTTTTTTTTAAAATCTATGTTGAATATCAAGCAATTTTTTTAATTATGGTTTATTCATGTGATATTTGAACACTAAGATATATTTGATAACAAATTAAATTATATAAAATTTAATTATATATCTGAATAATTTTGTACAAATTTTAACTGTTTATCATTATAAAATTATATAGGTAATAGAGTTTTGATAAAAAATTAATTTTATTTTATGATTAAAAAATTAAATATGATTATATAGTAATTAAATTCAAGTTTCTAATATATTTAAAAAAAAATTGTTTGTGAATCTCGTATATTAAAAAAAAAATCATACATAGAGTAGAAACATCGTTTTTGTCCAAACTCATCCAAGGATTGGCAACAAAATTTCAAATTGCTTTGTATTAATTTTTTCTTTAATTTTTCTAATTTTTATATTTATCCTTATTGTAATAGAAAAGATTGTATATTCATGTCCTCTTCTTTTATGTTTTAGGCCTAATTTGATTAGGTTATCTTTTATGTATTGATTAGTATATGTCCAGATATAATTTTACATCGAATTTCAATGATTTTATTCTAATCTCATTCTATCTCCATGCATCTCAAAGGTATGAAAATAATCAATAATCTCCACCGTTAGTTAGCATGATTTTTTCATAGTCCATGAAGAATTGATATTATTACTTTTGATTTTAACAATGCATATTTATGAATCGTCAGTTTGATTTTAACTGAGTGTGATCCAAAATGTTCATTGAAAAAAAAAACAATTAAAACCCAAAGTAATCATATCAAATCTCCACCACTCATCATCATAGATTAGACCCACAAATGCACAATTCACGTAGGTCACTTGCATGCATGCATATTTGAACCTAACAGTTTAAAATTGGATTGATAATTTCATCCCTTTTTTAACATTATTATTCAATTAAAGTCTAATTTATTCCACATTACAACCTAGGTTAGTGTTTGTAAGGACTAATTTCACTTCATTTAAATTATCATGAGATAATCAAAATAATATTTACATGAAAACTTAATAGAAATATCTTGTAACATCCTAGTAAGGGCATCATTAGCTTGCAACATCATTCTAGGTGTCCTACATACTTGCTTAATGTCTTTAATCCTCGTTCATCACCATTCATTTAGTCTACTTAATGCACTAGCTAATAAGAACATAACCCTTACTTACTAAGTTCCTAGAAATGGTGTCTGTAAACACCACCCTACTTGATTCATGTGGTACTAAACAAGATTATGCACTAGTGTTAATCATCTCTAAAAAATACAAAATCTAGCATGCAACTCCATGCACCATACACTATGCACATAGTTCTAAGAATTTTATCACACCAACACATGTATTTCCCTATAACATGTGTGCTTCCTAGTTTATATCAAGAACCATGAAACATCATCAAATTTATCTCCTTGATTCATACAAAATTCTTGTAACACTTGGAACCATGATGCACAACTCATAAGAAACATCCTAAATCTTGAATAGCTTTTTATATTATGTGTCACTCATGAAATGTTAGGGATCATGCCACAACTTTATGGATGATTCTATTTTAGTTTCATGCAGCATTTGTAATTATTCCTCTTAATGAACACATCCCACTATTTATATTTTAATATATATTATCACGCAACATTTTAAAATACCACACAATGCTCCAACACAAATTTTGGAGCCATTACATAATATTGGTCATCTATTTTCATATTAAGAAACTAGAATTCTAACCATCAAAAGATGAATTCTAACACATGGAAGCTTAACAATTTCAACATCCATAATGAGAAGTGTCTTCATGAACATGTACACAATATATAAATGTACATTGATAACATAAGAAAATAATTGTAAGAATATATTTTGACATAAGAAAAATAGGAAAGATAGGAGGAAATACAAACATTTATCTTCCTTTGGAGTATACTATGTACCCAACATGTAGATTAATAAGATTGTTTATTCTATTTTTTAAATTTATTCTTAATATAAACCTGTGTCTCTATATTCCTTAAACTTTCATATGTTACAATTACATCCTTATTTAGATTATTATCTCTTGGACCACCTTAGATCTAGATCATTGGTATCAAAATAGTTCATATCCCATCTCCCTACAATGTTGCAATGGTTCTAAGGATTATGATAGTATGGTAAATATTTTTATTATCATTATAAGGTAGAAGCAAGTAATTTGTTTTCTTAAATTTTTAATGTAACCTATGTTGTTCATGCAACATGCCCTCTAGTACCATGTGGGCTACGAGAGACTAGAGCTTGTGATCTTGTGCCTACCATAGGAAGCTCTTACCAATTAAACTAGGTGCCAAGCCTTGTCTTGTTTATATTTTTTGATCCCTTTCTACTATTTGTATATTTTTAATTTATTCATTCCTTAAGTTTTATGGAGGAATTATGTTGTATTCTACATTTCATTCTTAAGTTGATAAATGGGATATTATGTTTATATTTAAGAATTTAGCTTTCCATCTACTCATTGTGTTTTCTTGAGAGATTATTAAATTGTTGAAAAATCTAATTTCTTCATATCTTGCAATCTTTTCTTCAATGAGATGACATTTATTTAATATGTCAAAAAAATAGCATTTTTAAAATATGGTTCCACATTTTTGTTCGGAAAATGGTGTCTCAACCTTGCAAATACATCCTATTTATAGTAATTTTATATTTGAGCATGAATTGGTCTAAAATTTACCCCAGAGCTCCGAATTACTAAATAAGCATGTTGGTAAAATTTATTCTCAAGATCATGCTTATATTTGAACACATTAAGTTTTCCATTTTTTTAAGTTTGAAAAAAAAGCTTCAAAGTCAATTTTGAATGCCTTAGAGGCATTTTTGGGTCTGAAAAGGGTTGTAACTAACATATTGGGTTTTATATTGATAGAGAACTTCATGTTATTTTTTGTGCTTCAAGTGGTTTGTCAATCAAACTCTCAAATCAAAATTTATGACCTCTAGAACTTGGGTCTCTTGAAATGGGAAATATAAAAATGTATTGGAACATAAATGAGTTGTAAAATGGAGTTACATGTGTTGGTGTGTTTTTTAACACATCATAAGGAATCTTCAATCAAAAATAATTTGGACACCACTTTTAGCTGGTTTTAGCTCATGGATTTGTAATACCATTTGATAGTTTCTTGTATTGTCCATTTGATAGTTTCTTGTATTTTATATCCTATAAACTAGGTGCATAATATGGAGGTTATGTGTAAGATTCTTATAGATATTCAATTACCTTTGAATGAATAGTTAGTGATACTTCTATTAAAAACTTTCTATGCAAGTATATTGTATTCTTTTGTTTCTTTCTAAATAATAAATTGGGTATCTTTGGAGTGTGCTATTTTTCTTTTGAAAGGATTTTCCCCATGTAAATCACTGTTTTTGGTATGGATGGCATTTGTTATATCCTATAAATTAGGTGCATGAGATGAAGGTTATGTGTAAGAGTCTTATAGGTATTCAATTACCTTTGGATGTGTAGTTAGTGATACTTCTAAAACCCGATAAAAAATTAACCCAACACTTGCTTAACACATTTTACCCTATACTATTCTAGCACATAAATTCATCAAATCATGAATGTTGATAACAATAATGTCAATATCATTAAGAAGAATAAAATATTAAAATAATAGTATAAGATTGTAGCGTTGTAAATTGTTCACCCTTAATTGGGTGGTACAATTTCATGCTTAGGTTAGCACCTGCCTTAGTGTGTTGCATTTTGTATTTTAAATTCCCTTTAAGCATTTAATTAATCAATTTAAATAAATCTAAAATCCTCTTTTATCACTTCACACATCATAAAAATGGGCCCTTAACTATAAGTGCGCCCCTTTTTATTTTATCTTTTTAATTAATTCATTCATGAAAGCCCTAATTATGTCATATTTTAACCTTCAAGGCCTAATTTCATATATCCAAACATCTTGCATCATCGCATCGAGTTGGGGATCACCTTATAGTCACAATACCTTGCATCCCTAAAAATTTGGAAAAGAATTGGTCAGACCGATGTGGTTCACATCGACCCCTACTTTTTCTCCTCAAATTTTAGGATCGTGTTTTAGAAATATTATAATGTTTAAAATCAACTTCGTGTGAAATTATATGATTTCTAGGTCAGCCTATGATCAAAAATAAAGTTAGGGTTTTATGCATATAACCTTTCCTTTCCTCATTTGAAATATCCGACAACTCTAGCAATTGAAAGAGCCTCTTATGACGTGAAAGTGAAATTTTATGTGAAGTATTCAATTGGAAAACCAATCTTCTTATCAAGTCTACATCAACCATTTTCTGTTGAACACTAGATGTCATTGAGAGGGGGGTGAATCAGTGATTTCCAAACTTAACCCTTTTCTAGCCTATGTGTGTAAACCAGTTAACAGATCTAACATAAAGAAGACATACTGGTTAGAAGGGAGAATGACACAAATGCAACCACACATAAAAGGGACACCACATAATACCATACGTATGAGGAAAACCCAAGATGGGAAAAACCTCAGTGAGAAATGTTGTTGGAGACTACTGCTCTAATCCAGCCTCACAATGAAACATTCGATTACAACATTTAGGGAACCAACCCAAGGAGTACCACTCCTGCTTTAGGGCACCAACCCAAGGAGCACCGAGCTCCAACTTAGTGATCTACAATAAGCATATATTAGATACAAAAGTAATATCTTTGTTACAAAAGAACTTTGTATCTCTTATGCAAATCTCTCCATCGGTTCTCCTCTCTTCAATCCTATGTCGGTTCTCTGCTCACCTTCTCACTCCAGCAACCTTATCTCCTATTGAAACTAGCTCTATGTTGCAACCATACTAGTTCAACATCTTCTCTCTGTTGGTTTTGCTTCCTCTCTATCACATTGTTTCTAGACACCACCGGTCTTCTTCACTTTGTCAATTGTCTGCTATCTAATCACTGTCGATTCTCATCTTACTGGTTCTTCACTACAATCTTCTAGGTTGGTTCAATCACCACCAGTGCACTCCTCTATCAAGTTTAATGGAAGACTACCGGTTAACTCACTCATGTCGATTGAACTCTTCTAACCGATTCTCTCTCTCACACTTAGTCTCTTCTCTGATTGTCATTGAGCACTTGACTGATTGGATTTCTTTACTATCCTTCCTCTCTCATGCATCAACACCAACTACATCTTTGGTTCGCACTCTTATAGCTTGATTTTCCTGCCTAAACTTGAGTTTGAAAACTTGCATGCTAGGGTTTCCACCATGCACTGAATCTGCATGTGATCTGATCTCTGATCATCATGACATGTCATATCCAATATGATATCATGTCCTTGATAAATGTTAGACACTCAATCAATGAGCATCACCCAACTGTTTACCTTGTGAACCACATCTTCTCTCTTTTTGTCGTCTATAACTTGATTTTTGGCCTTTTTTTTGATTGATCACGTGTGTGATGTGGTTTCCTTCATCATCTTTGATCTGCAAGATCAATTTATATTGTATATCTTTTATTTCCTTAATCTCGAGCCACAATCCTCTACCTTCATTCCTCGAGCTTCACAGTCGTCATAAAAGTTGAACCAAACGCCAACAAATTTACCGACTCACTACACCGACCTGTGCATGCGTGCCACTTCACCTCCATGTGGTTCCTTTATCGACATCTACCTTTGCTAGGTTGGTTATGTCAGTTTGGATAGGATCATTGACCAACCACACACCTGGGTTCATCTACGGGTTCACAAACCCTATCGGTTATACCCTAACTGGTCTGCCTTCAACCTTGCACTTTGCTTCTCTTCCGATGGGGTACCTAACTAAAACGGTCAGCACACATGCCAACCTACCTCGTGCACATCTTCATTAGATGGGAGCCTTTTGCATCTATACTTTTCTAGCATTATCGATGGATATACTTATTGGTAAACACCTTGATGACATCATGTCATCAGCCTTCACCAATCTCCATATGTCTTCTTCTGCTCAAACTTGCCTTCTTCATCTATAGACCGGTTATCCTATAAATAAGTTTGTCATAGTGACAAACATATCCTTCAATCTTTGTACCAAGAACTCATCATTGTCTGCCCAGCTAATCCGGTGCATATCCCTGATCTCATGCACCTAAGGCAACTTAGTGTTTCACCAGTTGATCTGGTGTGAGCTTTCAAACACTTGCCTTTAACTCTTTTACCTTATCTCCGAGAACTATGATGCATTCCATGCATAATAGGAGATAAGCTCCACTTACGGGTGGGAGTGAATCCTTGTCATCTTCATCCTGCAATGCACCAATGTGGCCTCCTTGTTTGATCAGCATATCTTCAAACAGATATATGTGAACTGGTTGGGCACATTCACTGTCAGTCATCTCTTCAAATGGTGACTACATCTTTATCTAGTGGGAATACTGCAATTTTACATCCACACAACACACCGGTGGCCTACCCATACTTCACCTCTGGTGTTGATGTGACTTTGGTAGCATTCCCCCTCTTTATTACAATCAATAGCCCAACATCTTTCCCTCTTACAGATGTCATCATTTACCAATTATTATATCATACCGGTCTCATATCCATATATTTAACACAAGTCAAACACTAACTTGTGTACTGGTGATTCCAATGGGCATTGTGTTGAATGACACACTCTTCCTTACCGGATAACATCCTATACCAGTTTACATCAATGACAACACAAATGCCAACATTTTCATCATCAATTGAAGCTTTGATGGTATTGAATAATAATAGGAAATCACCAACTATTGATTGGCTCGTACCTCTCCCTTAGGGTTTGGTATGATTTCATGTTATTTTTGTCTTTGTATGAGTTTAACAATACTTATTTTCAGATCTACATTTTTGCTTTGGATCCACTTTTATATTTGTGATTTGAAGCATTCTCATTTACATCATGTTCATTTAGGATTGTATGCTCATATCATAGGATAGAACTCTTATTCTTACATTTTAGCACATTTAGGATCTTATACAGACATAAGGTTCTTGCACATATTTTTTTAATACATTATTGGCTATTGTGGAGGTGAAAATCACCAAAACAAGGGGTTTGAATAAGGTAAAACACTATATAACCACCCAAACACCATTATTCAGGTTGCAGGTGCAGGTACAGGAATCTGATGGAGGCACGATCTTTCAGAAAGACAAAACTCACAAGTGCAGTCCCAGATCCAAAAACATGCCCCAAAACACTAGGACCAAGGTGCCTAGCACCCTATTCCTCATCATTTTTCTGCAGTTTTTAGCAGTTCAACTTGCAAGGATCTTAATCTATAGTTTTTCAGGATTCTAGCTCAGTGTAGTATTAGGTACCAAGGCACCTAGCACCCTAGTCCTGCTCAATCAGGCTCAAATTTTGGCGACAAGTGCACATCTAAGTTTAATTTCTTGTTCTATACTTTGTATTTCAGTGTCAGATCTAGATTTTTATGTATTTCAATTTACATATGCACTTTTAGTCATCTCCCTAGCTTACTTTATCATATGATTACATTTTACACATCTCCTCTTCATGGAAGCAAACAAATATAAACCCTAAAGATATTCCTTGACTCTCTCTTACAAGAAGTAGTCAAAGTTAATCATCTCCTTAGGCTCTTTTGTATTCCAATGTGTTCATGAGAGTGGGATTAGGTCTTAGTTTACTAGATTCCATTTTAATCCTACACAAAGATCAATAATTTGGAAGTGTGACTAAATTAACTTGACCTAAATTGCAAGAACCTAGTCCCAAAGAGGAAAGCTTAAACTATGGAATTCATGTTGAATAAATATTTACAATTAAGTGTTTGGTAGAAGGATGTGACTCTTTAAGTCTAGTGATATTATCAAATATAGAAAGGGAAATGAAGCCACTTAAACTATTGGAGTTGAGCCAAAGGCTTCTTATGTTAACAAGATTTGAAATTATAGATATAATCATATCATTTGGTTCATTGGAATAAAGGTGAAGAATAATGAGGCAATAAAGTATGTCCAATGAAGGTGGGATTACCCCAGTTGACATGTTGTAGGATAGCTAGACCAATTCAACAAGTTTAGAGAGATTGAACATGGAGAGAGGAATCTCAACTTGAATAGAGGTATCATATAGATCAAGGCACTTCAAGGATGACACATTCCCTATAGCAGATGGAATCTTACCATCAATTCTGGTATCTAAGAGAATAAGATCCTTTAAGGATGATATATTCCCTATAGCATCTGGAATCTCACCTTCGATAGAAGTATCATACATATAAAGATTCTCCAAGTATAACACATTCCCTATAGAAAATGGAATCTCACCTTCAATTTTGATATTTGAGAGAAGAAGATCCTTCAAAGATGACATATTCCCTATAGCAGTTGGAATCTCACCTTCAATTTTGGTCACTAATAGATAAAGATTTTGCAAGGACAACAAATTCCCTATGGAAGTTGGAATCTTACCTTCAATTCTTGTTTGTGAATCTTGTACATTTAAAAGAAAAAAATATAGTCATGCATAAAGTAGAAACATCATTTCAATTTTTCTTTATGGAATTTCAAGAATTTTATCCTAATATCATTCCATCTCCATGCATCTCAAAGGAATGAACATGATAAACAATCTCCACTATTAGCTGACATGAGTTTTCCCTAGTCCATGAAGAATTGATATTGTTGCTTTTGATTTTAGGAATGTATACTTGCCATTCAACATTTTGGTAATTAACGGTGTGATGCAAAATTTTGATTGAAAAAAATAGTACTGTTGAAACAAAAGTAGTCATATCTAATATGCACCATTCATTATCCTAGTTTAGACCCACAAATGCATAAATGACATAGGCCACTTCTATGCATGCGTATATGAACCAAACACTTTAAAATTACAGGTTGATGGTTTCATCCATTTTTGACCATTATGATTCAATTAGATTGCAATTTATTCCACATTACAAGCTACGTTAGTGTATTTAAGCACTAGGGTATGTGCAAGATTATGGGGGGCCAAAAAGTGGCAATGGAGAAAAAATGTGTTTTAAACCTTTCCAAACACGCCAAAATCCGCTTTGACTTTTTGTTTGGGTCGGCCAAAAATTTGAATTTGGTTTGGTAATACCAAACCAAATCGGATATCTATTAATATCGAATATCCAATTTGTGATGTCAATATTATGATGTCATACTTTTTCAAATCGGATATCCATTTTTCTCAACATAAAAAATATAGTTTAGTAAAATGGGCATAACTTTTAGGTTTCTTATCGAAATTTTGATTTTTTAGAGGTGTTGGAAAGGTAATTCAGAGACATATAAAATGGATGAGGTAGTTTGATGATATTATAGACCAAAAATTAATTATAATCATTTGAATTTAGTCCTTCAATTAAAAAACTTTAAATACTCATAAATTTTGCATACAAAGTCTCATTTTTTTGTATCACTTGTCTATCTATACTTATATAATATATTTTATATATCTCTTTCTTCTCTACTTATGTCACTTATTTTCTCATCCCATCTAGATAAATAAATTTCCAAGTTACATGCATCTCTGCATATATCTCCATCTTTCTATTCCTATCTCTCCCTCTCCCACTCCATTGTCACTCCTTATTTCTATATTTCTCTCTAATAATCTCTCTTCTCTCTATTTATCTCCCTAATCTATTTTATCCTACCTATACTTATATATTACTTGTCTCTTTCACCTCCTTTCTCTCCCTATCTTGTCCCCTCTATCTCTATATCCCTATAGATCTATCTTCATGTATATTTATATCTCATTATCTCTAAATCTCACTTATTCACTCCATCTCTCCCTCCATTTGTCTTACTCTCTCCATCACTTTCTATCCATATCTATCTCTATCTCCATCTTCACATCTCCATCTCTTTCCCTATCAATCTCTATCTCCATCTTCACATCTCCATCTCTTTCCCTATCAATCTCTCTTTTTATATGTTCCTCTATCTTTATATATCTTCCTCTATACATGATTAATCTATTTCTATGTCTCTTCCTCTATAACCCTCTTGAAGTATCTTACCCTTTCTCTACCTTTATCTCTTTATTTACTCCATCTTTATATATCTTTGTCTCTTTCCACACATCCTTCTCTATAGTGCCTTTATATATCTCTATATCTTCCTCTTTCTCTCTCTCTCCCTCTCTATCTATCCCTATATATAATCTCTATCTCTCTTTATCACTCTCTTGCACTATCTATATCTCTCTATCTATCGATATTTCTCTTCCTTTATATCTCTCTATGTCTTCCTTTTTTTATCTGTCTCTTTACCCCTCTCTATCCATTTTTCTCCATCTCTTCATATATTTATCTTTGTCTTTACCTCTCTCTTTCTCTATATCTATTCATCTCCCTCTCCCTTTATCTTCATTTTTTGTCTCTATCTTCCTCTCTCCTTTTCAATATCTAGATATGTCTACCTCTTTCTATCCATCCTTGTCCTTTAGTTTTTCTCCCTCTCACTTCATACTCCTTAATATCTATATCTCTATTTATGTCCTTGTCCTTTAGTTCTTTTCCCTCTCTTTAGTTCTTTATCTCTCTTCACCCTTATATCTCTCCTTATTTGAAACCTAGTAAATATGGTCTCCTAAGGGGTTATATCATGTCCTAAGGGGTCATAGAACATCATATGACCCCTTAGGACACAATATGACTCCTAACGACACCATATGGTCTCCTAAGGGGTCATATGTTGGTATTTTTGTATGGTTTTGTCATTGATGTCAACACCTACTAAACACTTATCAACTTTGGCACTTTGGAGAATCAGAAACATTCACCGGCAAGCAAGTGACTCATGCACATTCACCGGTATCTGGTACACCGACAAGATATAATGATCATCGGCACTTGGAATGATATGGAAAACACTTGGTTATGTCGAAGACATTGTGTGTACACTTTGTCTTGGAGTTTTTGGTACATTAGCATTTGCATATTTGCTATTACCGACAAATAGGTCCAGGTTACACCGACAGGTTTATCTTTTCCAGATCAGCATGGCACGCTATGGAGATGACTTATTATTGTTGTAAATGCATTAAGCTGACATATTGAATTGGTTATTGCATCGGGTATTAATTGATATGTAAATTAATTTTATTATAATATCTTGTAGAGCCGACCTACTAAAATTGGTCTTAGGTTATGGTATAAATGTAAGATCTTATTTGTAAGATCAAGTGTGGAATGCGAAAAAGTATAGTGTGAAGGTATATGCGAGAATAAGAAGAGCTATACATGCAAACATCATTTCAAGATTGAAGGAGGGTTTTTGTGAAGACAATCAGAACTACACCGGTACTGAATCCAGCATATGAAGATGCTAATTTTAGCAGCACATTCTTATTGGATTTAACCATCCAATTGTAGTCAGTGTGACTCCCATTTTGTGATTGAGCAGTAAGCTCTAGGCGCTTGGCCTTTCTGCATGTACAGACCCCATTTATGTACACTTACTATCTGTAGTAGTATCATCTGATTGTGGGTAAGGTTTCCCATCGTGATTTTTCCCCTTACAGGGCTTCCACGTACAAATATTGGTGTTATGTGTTGTGGATGACTTTGTCTTTATGTTTCATGCACTAATCCTTATCGGTATAGAAATTAACTGTTAAAACTGTCTACCCGCATATTGAACTGGTTTACTGGTATTAAGAATTAAGTTGGTTAAGTTGTTTTTGGTTTGAATTTATTTGACAACTGATTCACCCCCCCCCCCCTCTCATTTGTCTCCAGGACCTAACGATTGGTATCAGAGCCTAGTCCTCTTTTGCAGAAGTTTAACAGCTTGAGGAGATCCAATGTCTATTAACTATTTCAGGAATGACAGTCCTAAACTTGATGGAACCAACTATGGCATATGGAAGATCAGAATGGAGACACATCTAAATTGCATTAGAAAGAACATCTAGGGTGTTACAAAGAATGATTATACTGGTCCTACTCAGAGTCAGCCCAATCCACCCAACTTGACTAAAGATGAGGAAAATGATTGCAAAGGAAGAGAAGCACTTTTGAACACATTATCTGATCAACAAATCATGGGACTATCAGATAGGTCTACTGCTAAAGCTATTTCGGATCATTTGGAAACACTGAATGAAGGAGATTCCATAGTCAAAATTGCAAAACTTGAAAGCTTCCGAGTCAGGTATGAACATCTGAAAATGGAAGAAGATGAAAGGATTTCTGCTTTTATGGAAAGAATAAATGAGATTGTTTTGGGTATTAAATGTTGTGGAGGAACCTTAAGTGAGGATGAAATTGTTTCAAAAGTTTTAAGAGGATTGCCACTGGCATATAAAATGAAAGTCCCTTCTATAAATGAGTTAAGAACAATGCCTAATACATCAGTAACTAGGGGTACATTGATTGGGAAACTTTCAGCTTTTGAAATTGAAGAATTTGGACCTATTGCTACTATAAAGACAGATTTGGCCTTTAAAGCATCAACATCATCTGCTCCATCATTTGACAAATCTGATTGGAAAGCCTTTTATGCAAGAGAACTTGAAGAAAGAAAGAAAGAAAATGAAGAACTTGAAGCACTATTTCCAAGGAAAATGCCTAAAGGTCCAGTTGTAGGTAAGTATGAAGGTAAAGCACCCTTTACATGTTTTAACTACAATAAGATTGGTCATATGACTTCAAGATGCTCTGATAGACATGCTAGACTAAGAGAAATCTTGTTACATTGCTGATGAAGGTGTGACTGATGATTCTGACGAGGATCCAACAGACAATGGATGGGTTTTTTTGCTATAATAGAAGATCAATCGGCACCTACTGCTCAGTCGGTAGAATAGGCCTTGGTAGCTAAAGTTGAAGTAAAGGATGAATGGATCATTGATTCAGGATGCTCACATCATATGACAGGAGACAAAGGCAAATTCTTGAACTTTCAAGAATACAATGGAGGCTTAGTGAGATTTGGAGATGACAAAGCTTGTTTGACCAAAGGTAAGGGTACAATATCTCTTGATGGTAAGCATAACACTGATAATGTTTACTATGTTGAAGGATTAAAGCATAATCTTTTGAGTGTTGGTCAATTAGTTGAGAAAGGATTTCAGTTACAATTCAAAAATGGAAAGTGCAAAATCATGAATAGAACTGGTTTAGAAATTGCAACCGGTAATCAGACTAGAGGTAATATCTTTCATTTGAATAACAGTAAAAAGACATGCTTAATTGCACATATTGATGAAAGTTGGTTATGGCATAAGAGACTCTATCATGTAAACTTTGATTGCATGGTGAAAATCAGTACTATTAAGATAGTTAGAGATTTACCTAAAATTGTCAAACCTCATAATATAGTATGTAAGGAATGTCAATTTGGAAAACAAGTTAGAGCTAGTTTCAAAAGAATTCTAGAAAAATCCAATAATGCTCTTGATTTAATTCACACTAATTTATGTGGTCCATCTAGAACTAAAAGCTTACAAGGTGATAGATATTTTATGCTAATCATTGATGACTATTCTAGAATGTGTTGGGTTACTTTTCTTAGAGAAAAATCAGAAGCACTTGGAAAGTTCAAACTATTCAAAGAAATGGTAGAAAATGAAACTGGTAAGAAAATAAAATGTCTAAGATCATATCAAGGAGGAGAATTTCCATCTAAGGAATTTAATACATTCTGTGAAGTAAATGGAATCAGAAGAGAACTATCAGCACCTTGGACACCACAGCGGAATGGAGTTGTTGAAAGGAAAAACAGAACTATCTTGGATGCAGCAAGAAGTATGTTATCTAAAGAAAACCTACCACATGTGTATTGGAGAGAGGCAGTCAATACAATAGTCTATACATTCAACAAAGTTCACATCAAAGGTGAAACCGGTAAGACCCCTCATGAACTATGGTTTGGTATTACTCCTACTCTTAAATATTTCAGAATTTTTGTATTAAATGTTATATCAGAAGAGATGAGTATATTGGCAAATTTGATCCTAGAAGTGATGAAGGAATATTTCTTGGTTATTCATCTAAAAGCAAGGCATATAGATGTTTTAACAAAAGATTGCAGAAAATTGTTGAAAGTACAAATGTAAAGATTGATGAACAATTCAGAGGAACTTCAAGGTATATAGACTCTGAACTGGGAACATAAATTTTGACAAATGAACCTACTCTGAATCCACCGGTATAGAATGAAGATTCAATTACCCCGGTATCATCTAAGAATTCCACAGTAACTGAGGAACAACAACAAACAAAGACACCCCAGTATGTAAGACTAAATCACTCTGAAGATCAGATAATTGGAAACAAGTTTAAAGGAGTTATGACAAGAGGAAGATTGGCAAATAAAGAGGTATGTCTTATTTGTCAAATTGAACCATCATCAATTAATGAGGCATGTGAAGATAAATTTTGGATTAAAGCTATGGAAGAAGAATTAGAATAAATTGAGAAAAATAACACTTGGACATTAGTTCCCCGGCCTAAAGATAAAAATGTAATTGAAATCAAATGGGTATTCAGAAACAAACTTAATGAAGATGGTAAGGTTATTAGAAATAAAGAAAGACTAGTGTGTAAGGGATATTCTCAGAAAGAAGGAATTGATTACAATGAAACCTTTGCGCTGATAGCTAGAATTGAGGCATTCAGATTATTTTTGGCTTTTGCAGCACATAAGAACTACAAAGTATATCAAATAGATATTAAATATGCATTTTTGAATGGAGATATTGAAGAAGAAGTTTACATTGAACAACCTGATGGATTTTCTTTGACATATAACAAAGATATGGTTTGCAGGTTAAGAAAAGCCTTGTATGGATTGAAGCAAGCTCCAAGAGCTTGGTATGCAAGATTGGATAAGTATCTTTTGAAGATTGGTTTTTCTAAAGGTAATGCAGACAACAATTTATACTATAAAGTGACTAATGATGACATCCTGGTTATAGAAGTATTTGTTGATGATATAATCTTTGGAGGAGAAGATGGATTATGTAAAGAATTTTCTATTAAAATTCAACAAGAATTTGAAATGTCTATGATTGGAGAAATAAAATTCTTTTTAGGATTGCAGATTTCACAAACTAATAAAGGTATATTCTTGAGTCAATCCAAGTACGTAAAAGAGTTACTAAAGAAATTTGAGATGGAGAACTCTAAACCGGTAAGCACACCTATGACCACAAATGACAAATTATCACTAAGGGATGAATCTACACCTGTTAATCGAACTAGATACAAAGCTATGATAGGAGGTTTACTATATTTGACACAAACCAGACCTAATATTATGAATGCAGTATGTATTGTTTCAAGATTTCAAAGTAATCCTAGAGAAAATCATGAATCAACAGTAAAAAGGATTTTCCGGTACTTACAAGGTACTATAAATCTTGGATTATGGTATCCTAGAGATGAAAACTTTGAATTATGTGCATACACAGATGCAAATTGGGTAGGAGATGTGGATGATAGAAAAAGCACCATCAACAAAGAATTCTTTCTTGGAAACAGACTAATTTCTTGGTTGAGTAAGAAACAAAGTTGTACATCTTTATCAACAGTAGAATTAGGATATGTTACAGCAGCAACTAACTATACACAGGTACTATGTCTCAAGAAAATGTTGAAAGACATAAAGATAAAATGCAAGGAACCTATTACTATCTATTGTGATAACACTGCAGCAATTTATATATCTAAGAATCTGGCAAAACCAAACACGTTTCTATCAAACTGAATTTTCTAAGGGAAAATGTTGAAGCAAAGGAAATAAAACTGGTTTATGTGAATACTAAAGAGAAGATTGTAGATATATTTACTAAACCTCTGCCTAAGGAGACTTTTGAATATCTTAGAGATCAGCTTGGGGTCATACCCCCACCGGTAGAGACTTAGGAAGTTGATGATTGTCATCAACCGGCAGAATTAACAGAGAAATCTTTTATTCTGTCTTTGATGGGAAGCTACTTCTCAAGGGGAGTAGTTGGTATACTAAATTGATTGGTATTTTGTATATGAACTTGGATTGGTAAGAACTTTGGCATTTGATGTCAAAGGGGGAGAGATTGGTATGGAAAAACATAAGGAAAACACATGTTGCTCCCAAGGGGAGAGATTGTTGTTTGGGAGAGACTATAACTCTCTGTATCTGTATTTTGATTTCGGAGACTGTTGGTTTTTGGGTATTTGGCAATTCTGTTATGGCACTTTGATGGTTTTTCCATCTTGTGTTGCCATCAATGCCAAAGGGGGAGATTGTTGGTATTTTTGTATGGTTTTGTCATTGATGTCAACACCTACTAAACACTTATCAACTCTGGCACTTTGGAGAATCAACAACATTCACCGGTAAACAAGTGACTCATGCACAGTCACCGGTATCTGGTACATCGACAAGATATAATGATCATCGACACTTGGAATGATATGGAAAACACTTGGTTATGTCAAAGACATTGTGTGGACACTTTGTCTTGAAGTTTTTGGTACATTAGCATTTGCATATTTGTTGTTACCGGCAAATAGGTCTAGGTTACACCGACAGGTTTATCTTTTCCAGATCAGCATAGCACGCTATGGAGATGACTTATTTTTTTTGTAAATGCATTAAGCCGACATATTGAATTGGTTATTGCATTGGGTATTAATTGATATGTAAATTAATTTTATTGTAATATCTTGTAGAGCCAACCTACTAAAATTGGTCTTAAGTTAAGGTATAAATTTAAGATCTTATTTGTAAGATCAAGTGTGGAATGCGAAAAAGGATAGTGTGAAGGTATATGCGAGAATAAGCAGAGCTATACACACAGACATCATTTGAAGATTAAAGGAGGGTTTTTGTGAAGACAATCAGAACTACACCGGTACTAAATCCAACATATGAAGATGCTAATTTTAGCAGTACATTCTTATTAGATTTAACCATCCAATTGTAGTCAGTGTGGCTCCCATTTTGTGATTGAGCAATGAGCTCTAGGCGCTTGGCCTTTCTGCATGTGTAGACCCCATTTATGTACACTTACTATCTACAGTAGTATCATCTGATTGTGGGTAAGGTTTCCCACCGTGGTTTTTCCCCTTACAGGGTTTCCACGTACAAATATTTGTGTTATGTGTTGTGGATGACTTTGTCTTTATGTTTCATGCACTAATCCTTACTAGTATAGCAATTAACTCTTAAAATTGTCTACATATTGAACTGGTTTACCGGTATTAAGAATTAAGTTGGTTAAGTTGTTTTTGGTTTGAATTTATTTGACAACTGATTCACCCCCCACCTCTCAGTTGTCTCTGATACGTAACATCATATGGTTTCCTAAGGGGTCATAAAACACCATATGACCCCTTAAGACACAATAAGACCCCTAATAACACCATATGGTGTCCTAAGGGGTCATAAGACACCAAATGACCCCTTAGGACTCCATACAACCCCTAATGACACAATGTGGCATCCTAAAGGGTCATATGGTGTCCTAAGGGATCATAGGACACCATGTGACCCCTTAGGACACCATACGACCCATAGCACCATATAGTGTCCCAAGGGATCATATGGTGTCCTAACGGGTTATAGAACACCATATGACCCATTAGGACACAATACGACCCATGACGACACCTAAGGGGTCATAGGTCACCATATGACTCCTTAGAACACCATGTGATCCCTTACGACACCACATGGTGTCTTGAGGGGTCATATGGTATCCTAAGGGGTCATATAATACCATATGACTCCTTATAACACAAGAAGACCCATAACGACATGATATGGTGTCCTAAGGGGTTATATGGTGTCAGGAGACACCATTTGAGCCCTTAGGACATAATATGACCACTAACAATACTTAAGGGGACATATGGTATCCTAAGGGATTATATGATGTCCTAGGAACCTTTAGGACACAATATGAGCCCTTAGCACACTATACAACCCCTAACGATACCATATGGTGTCCTAAGGGGTTGTAGGACACCGTTAGGACACAATATGACCCCTAAAAACACCTAAGAGGTCCTATTGTGTCCTAAGGGGTCATAGGACACCATATGAATACTAATGACACTATATGGTGTCTTAAGGGGTCATATTGTGTCCTAAGGGGTCATAAGACACCATCTGACCACTAAAAACACCAAATGACACCTAACGATACCTAAGGGATCATATGCTATTCTAAGGGATCATAGGACACCATATGACCCCTTAGCATACCATATGACCCCTAATGACACCATATGATGTCCTAAGGGGTCATGGAACACCATATGACACCTTAGGACACCATATGATGCATAATGACACTATATGGTGTCCTAAGGGGTCATAAGACTTCATATGACCTGTTAGGAGACCATACGACCCATAACAACATAATATGGTGTTTTAGAGGGTCATAGAACACCATATGACCCCTTAGAACACCATACGATCCATAACAACACCATGTGGTACCTTAAGGGGTCATAAGACACAATATTACCCCTTAGGATATAATATGACCCCTAAAGACATCATATAGTGTCCTAAGGGGTCATAGGACACCATATGACCCCTTAGGATACCATACGACACGATACCATGCTTTACGACACCATATGGTGTCCTAAGGGGTTATATAACACCATATGACCCCTTAGAACACAAGAAGACACATAACGACGTGATATGGTGTCCTAAGGGGTCATATGGTGTCATGAGATACCGTATGACCCCTTAGGAAACAATATGACCCCTAATAATACCTAAGGGAGTATATGGTATCCTAATGGGTTATATGATGTCTTAGGAACCTTTAGGACACAATATGACCCCTTAGCACACCATACAACCCCTAACAACACCATAAGGTGTCCTAAGGGGTCATAGGATACCATATAACCTGTTAGGACACAATATGACCCCTAACAATACCTAAGGGGTCATATTATGTCCTAAGGGGTCATAGGACACCATATGACCCCTAAGGACACTGTATGGTTTACTAAGGGGTCATATTGTGTTCTAAGGGGTCATAGGACACCATATGACCCCTTAGAACACCATATGACCCTGAATGACACCATATGGTGTCCTAAGGGGTCATATGCTATCCTAAGGGGTCACATATCACCATATGACCCCTTAGGACACCATACGACTCATAATGGTACCATATGGTGTCCTAAGGGGTAATAGGACATCACATGACCCCTTAAGATACCATATGACCCATAACAACATAATATGGTGTCTTAGAGGGTCATAGAACACCATATGACCCCTTAGAACACCATACAACCCATAACAACACCATGTCATGTCCTAAGGGGTCATAAGACACAACATGACCCCTCAAGACATAATATGACCCCCAACGACGTCATATAGTGTCCTAAGGGGTCATACAAAACCATATGATCCCATCGAACACAATATGACCCCTTAGAACATCATACAACCCTTTACGACACCATATGGTGTCCCAAGGGGTCATATGGTATCCTAAGGGGTCATATAAAACCATATGACCCTTTAGAACACCATATGACCCCTTAGAACACAAGAAGACCCATAATGACATGATATGGTGTCCTAAGGGGTCATATGGTGTCACGAGACACCATATGACCCCTTAGGATACAATATGACCCCTAAAGATATCTAAGGGGGTCATATGGTGTCATGAGGGGTTATATCATGTCCAAGGAATCTTTAGGACACAATATGACCCTTTAACACACCATACAACCCCTAACGATACCATATGGTGTCCACTATATGACCCGTTAGGATACAATATGACCCCAAACAACACCTAAGGGGTCATATTGTGTCTTAAGGGGTCATAATACACCATATGACCCCTAACGATATTGTATGGTGTCCTAAGGGGTCATAGGACACCATATGACCCCTAATGACACAAAATGACACTTAACGATACCTAAGGGGTCATATGGTATTCTAAGGGGTCATAGGACACCATATGACCCCTTAGCACACCATACGACACTTAATGACACAATATGGTGTCCTAAGGGGTCATAGAACACCATATGACCCCTTAGGACACCATACGATGCATAATGAAACCATATGGTGTCCTATGACCCTTAGGACACCATATGACCCCTTAGGAGACCATACAACCCATAAAAACATACAAATGGTGTCCTAAGAGGTCATAGAATGCCATATGACCCCTTAGAACACCTTACGACCCATAATGACACCATGTGGTGTCCTAAGGGGTCATAAGACACAATATGACCCCTTACGACATAATATGACCCCTAAAGATGTCATATAGTGTCCTAAGGGGTCATAGGATACCATATGAACCCCTAGGACACAATACGACCCCTTAGGACACAAAATAAATCCTAACAACACCTAAGGGGTCATAGGACATCATACGACACATAACATTACCAAATGGTATTCTAAGGGGTCATATGGTGTCCTAAGGTGTCATAGAACACCACATGACCCCTTAGGACACCATACAACCCATAACACCATATAGTCTCCCAAGCATATGGTGTCCTAAGGGGTCATACAACACCATATGACCCATTAGGACACTATAAGACCCCTAACGACACCAAAGGGTTCATATAGTGTCCTAAGGGTTCATAGGACACCATATGACCCCTTAGTACACCATACAACTCCTTGCAACACCATATGGTGTCCCAAGGGGTCGTATGATATCCTAAGGGGTCATATAACACCATATGACCCCTTAGAATACAAGAAGACCCATAATGACATGATAAGGTGTCCTAAGGGGTCATATGGTGTCCTAAGGGGTTATATCATGTCCTAGGAACCTTTAGGACACAATATGACCCCTTAGCACACCATACAACCCCTAACGACACCATATGGTGTCCTAAGGGGTCGTAGGATACCATATGACCCGTTAGGACACAATATGACCCCTAAGAACACCTAAGGGGTCATATTGTGTCATGAGGGGTCATAGGACACCATATGACCCCTAACGACACTGTATGGTGTCCTAAGGGGTCATAGGACACCATATGACCCCTAACAACACTGTATGGTGTCCTAAGGGGTCGTAGGACACCATATGACCCCTAACAACACAAAATGATGCCTAACGATACCTAAGGGGTCATATGGTGTTCTAAGGGGTCATGAGACACCATATGAGCCTGTAGCACACCATACAACACCTAATGACATCATATGGTGTCCTAAGGGGTCATATGGTATCCTAAATGATCAGAGAACACCATATGACCCCTTAAGACACCATACGATTCATAATGACACCATATGGTGTTCTAAGGGGTCATAGGACACCATATGACCCCTTAGGAGACCATACGACCCATAACAACATAATATGGTGTCCTAAGGGGCCATAGAACACCATATGACCCTTTAGAACACCATACAACCCATAACGACACCATGCAGTGTCCTTAGGGGTCATAAGATACAATATGACCCCTTAGGACATAATATGACCCCTAACGACGCTTAAGGGGTCATATAGTTTCCCAAGGGGTCATAGGGCACCATATGACTCCTTAGCACACCATACGAGCCCTAACTACACCATATGGTGTCCTAAGGGGTCATATGGTATCCTAAGGGGTCATAGAACACCATATGACCCCTTAGGACACCCTATGACACATAAAAATACCAAATAGTGTCATAAGGATTCATAGGACACCATATGACCCATAACAACACCATATCGTAACCTAAGGGGTCAAAGAACACCATATGACTCATAAAGATACCATATGGTGCCCTAAGGAATCATAATACACCATATGACCCCTTAGACCATAATATGACAACTAACAACATCATATAGTGTCCTAAGGGGTCATAGAACACCATATGACCCCTTATGACACAATATGACCCCTATCAACATCATATAGTGTCCTAAGGGGTCATATGGTGTCCTAAGGGGTCATATGGTGTCCTAAGGGGTTATAGAACACCATAAGAGCCCTTAGGACACCATAAGACCCATAAGGACACCATATTATGTCCTAAGAGGCCATATGGTGTCCTAAAGGGTCATGGGACACCATATGACCTATTAGGACATAGTATGACCCCTAAAAAACCCTAATGGATCATATGGTGTCTAAGGGGTCATGCAATGTCTTATCACCCCTTTGGACACAATATGGCCCCTTAGCACACCATACAACCCCCAATGACACCATATCATGTCCTAAGGGGTCATAGGACATCATATGACCCATTAGGACACAATATGACCCTTAACAATACCTAAGGGGTCATATGCTGTTCTAGGAGCCTTTAGAACACCATATGGTTTCATTAGGGGTCATATGGTATCCTATGATATCTTGTGGTGTCGTTAGGGGTCATATGGTATCCTATGACCCCTTTGGACACCATAAGACCCATAACAACATCATCTGGTGTCCTAAGGTGTCATATGGTGTCCTAAGGTGTCATATGGTGCAAGAGCACCTGAGCACCTGAATGCTCAAATCCTAGCAGGTATAACATTTTATTGCAAATTAATCATGTGTGTTTATTTTATGCTTCTAGTAGGTTTAATACATTTTTTTCTTGGTGTAATAACGTTTGGAACTCATTTGTGTTAAGAGTTTCCAAGATTTTTTTTTTTTCTCAGTGGGCCAAAAATTGTCAATTTTGGGTCCAAATGAGAATTTTTGAATTTTTGATGTTGTAAAGCCTTGAAAGGAATTGGAGCATGTTTATTTAGTTTTTATAATGATGGTGAGTCATTGGTTTGAGTGCCAAGTCACCGAGAGTCAAAATGCAACTTTTTGAGCAACAAAAGTTGTCAAAAGTTGTCAAAAAGCTATCAAAAAGTGCAAAAAAATGACTTTTGGTGGTTTTGGTTAGTTCCAGCCTTTACCTGTCTGTACAAAGGCTTCAATAATTTGGCACATGTATAAAAACCATGTTCCCATCATTGTATGTGTGGTTCATGTTGGAAAAATAAGAGAAATACTTGTTTGTGCTTGTATTTTGTGAGTTTTAACTAGTTTTTTGCACTTTTGAGAGTACAGTCCGTACCATGGCTCCATGAGTCCATACTACTCCTATTTTTTATTGTTATGAACTCATTTGATGTTTGAGTAGTGATTTGGAACAAGTTTTGTTTGAAGTGTTCTTGGGAAAGGCATTGTTTTGTGGTTCCAATGGAAGATCATTCATGATCCAACTAATTTCTTCAAAGTCTCTTCATCCATGGCTTTGAGGAAATTTGTTGGATCCTCTGTACATACTTTACCATATATCTATTTTCCTTTTCTAGCAATGTACAAGTGTTTGTAAGCCCATGGCAAGTATGTGAAGTGAACAACTTGGCTTCGGTATCCTTAAATTTGTTGGAATGGTACTTTGTTGTTCATAGCACTGTACTTTGAAATGTTGAAGAAGAAATAAGTTGGCAAGAGTCATCATTGTATTTTACCATCCTTGTCTCTCTCATGACTTGGTTGGATGCAAAAAGCAAAAGTGTAAATAGGCTGCAAAGCAGTGAGTCACTGTTTCATTGTTAGATCCTCATTGCCAACCTCTCTAAATGGATAGTATGAAATGATGTATTCCCCTTTCATGCATCATGGAATGTATTTATAGATGTTTTTAATGCTAAGAAGACAAGATGCACAATTTGATTGTAAAGGACCTAAATAAGGATCCTAGAAAGGTGTATTTCTTTGTCACAGTCTCATAATGCTGTCATGTTTTGAGGCATCTTCTTAAGTGTTCAAATTTACAAGATCCTTGAAGAGGATATATGTACTATTTTACCTTGCACTTAACACCTTCTTGCAGGCCAGGGACAGAGTGAAGAAATAAATTAAAACAAAGAAAGAAAGTGCAAACAGTTTTAAGACTGTTAAAGTGCAGTGATGGCGGTGTATGACCAACAGTCATAAAAAAAATCCTTTCCTACTTGTTTGCAGGTTGCTCCAACTTCTGTCAAGTCTTTATTGCATCTATATTTGACAGTATTACATTGTATTTGGTTTACAAATGTTGAAATGTATGCAAAACATTAAAATCATTGCTGTCCCAGTCCTCTAGACTATTTTTTCTGTGTAAGGGCAGCAGTATGGCAATTGTTTGACATAATGACAATATTTTAAGTTGGCCTTTGGATCCTTTGAAGTGTTTGGTAGATTTCATAGCAAGGTTTGAACACTTAAAGTGGGTCTAACATCATGGAGAAGATCTTCAAATTGCAAACCCTCACTAAAACCTTCAAAAACCCTTGAAAAATGCCTCTTTTGTGGGACAGTCCTCAAACAGTCCGTACAACACTTGCCATAGAAAAAATCCTTGAGTCTTCATCATCAATAGACCAAATCTCCAAGGGTTTGTCATGAAGTTTAGCAGGTTGAGCAGGGTGAACAAATTTCACTAAAAACTAGGGCTAATTCTAGTAGCCTTTTTGGAGCAAATTTGACAATTTCATGAAATCGGTAAGGAAGGAGGAGTAAGTGATGGTTTCAAATCATCAAAACGGACAAGTTAAGACCTGAGACACCCTACTACAGGCTCCTTAGCATTGCATTAATTCATTTGATTAAAGGACCATTTGAACCTAGAAGTTGCCTTGAGTAAACCAACGTTCTTTGCATCCAATTTGGAAATTTTCATTCTTGAAAGGTGAAGGACAGTCATCATACTTTGTAGACCTATCCAGATGCTCAATCAACAGATTAATATGATTTAAATCCTAAAAGGTGCAAATAAGATTAGGTAAACCATGGTTCTCCAACAGTTGCCCATTCCTGGAAGAGAGGAGATTCAGCCAGTTGGACAACCAAACTTGTTCATTTTTGGTGACACACAAGAGGACCTCATTTCAGACTTGAATGCCTTAGCATGGAAGGTAAGGAGGAGTGATGTCTAATACAATAGAGTGCAAGCAGTGTTGAATAGAGAGGAGGAGATAGGAGAAAGTTTTAGAAGAATCCCATTTGTGCCTAGGGATTGATTTGGGAAGTACATTGAGAACAAAAGCCCACCAACCTCAAAGAAGACCAACTTCTATTCTACCTCCTCATCATAGTGGTATCAAAGACAATTCAGATTTGGGTTGAGAGATTAGCACATGTCAGGTAGTGAGTCAGTGGGAGACAACACCAACAACATGGTGACCAATGCAGAGTTGGCAAAGAGGATGGAGGATCAGGTTGAAGAAAATAGACTCCTTAGGGAAAGATTACAACAACTTGAAAAAAAGTTGAACCAAGTAGAAGTCAAGACTGAAGAAGTCAGTGAGAGAGTAGAAAATGTTGAAGATAAGAAGGAAACCTTAGAGGAAGAAGTCCTAGAACCAGATCCAATCTTGGATAGAGAACAAGAAACCTTTTTACAAGCTTTGAAAGCTTTGACTGGAAAGGCCCTAGATGGAGTGTCCCTTTTTAGTGGCAAGATGGAACCAAAAGAACTAATGTTGTGGATAGAGGGTCTAGAGAATCACTTTGAATGTGATGGCATTACTGAAGCACAGAAAGTGAAGGTAGCCAAATCCAGAATGAGAGGGGCAGCCCTAACTTGGTGGAAGTTCATCCAAGAGGAAAGGGTGAAAGAGGGAAAGAAACCCATAACCACCTAGAAGACAATGGTAACTAAAATCAAAGACACCTACATGCCTGAAGATTATGAAATCCAGTTACATAGGAAGAGACAAAACTTGAGACAGAAAGACCTAGATGTCAGTAGTTACACTGAAGAATTCCAAAAACTAAGCTTTAGATCTAAGGTACAAGAAGATGAAAATGTCAGAGTAGCTAGGTATCTCAATGGGTTAAGATGGAATATTCAGGAAGAATTAAGCCTATGGTGTCCCAACACATTACAGAAGTGTTTTCAATTAGCACTGAAGGTAGAAGAGAGAAACAAGAAGAAGCAAGAACAGAATGGTAGAGGCAGAGGTAGTCATAGAGGCAATTTTGGGGGAAGAAACACAAATCATAGGTCCTAGGGAGAGTCTAAGCTTATTGAGCAAAGCGGGGATTCTCAGAGCAGACCCAACTATAGGGGTAGGGGATCAGGCAACCCAGAAAGGGGTAGATCTAATGGACCTGGAAGAGGTTCATACTTCTCCACCATGAAATGTTATAACTGTCAGAAACTAGGCCATCCAGCATATAGATGCCCAGAGAAGCCAAGTTCATCTCAAGGAGGTGATAAGAGAGTACATTTTGTGCAAGAGGAAACCACACCAAATCAAAGGTGTCTACCATCAGAAGAAGGGGAAAACCTCATGATCAGGAGGATCCTCATGAAAGAGCCATCTCAGAAAGATATGTCTCAAAGGAAAGCTCTTTTCAGGATCAAATGTAAGATCCAAGGAAAGGTGTGCAAAGTTATCATTGACTCAGGATCAACTGATAACATCATATCAGAAGAAGCTGGTACAAAACTTCACCTACCTAGAATACAGCACAATGAGCCCTACAAGGTCACATGGTTGGAAAAAGGGCAGCATGTATTGGTGAGTGAACAAACATGGGTAGAGTTTAACATAGGTGAGTACCGAGATAAGATTTTGTGTGATATACTACCTATGGATGCTTGTCATTTGCTTTTAGGAAGACCTTGGCAATTTGACAGGAAAGCACAATATGATGGTGAAAAGAACTCATATTCATTTTTCAAGAATGGTATCAACTATAAAATTCAGTCCATTAATGAAGAAAGAGAGGGCACCAAACCATGAGTTCCTCACACTTTGTTAGTTGGTGAAAAGGAGTTCATTCATACCCTAAAAGAAGGTGATGGCATAGGTTTTGCATTGGTAACTAAACCAGTTGATGAAAAGAAAGAAAAGAAAGTAGAAATCCCATATGAGGTGCAGCAGCTTCTAGATCAGTTTAAGTCAATTGTTAATGATGGTCAACCAACCTCTCTACCTCCTCAGAGAGCCATTAGCCACCAAATAGACTTCATCCCAGGTGCATCCCTACCAAACAAAGCTACTTATAAAATGACACCTGAACAAAATCAGGAAGTGGCAAGACAAATCCAAGAGCTCTTAGACCAAGGATTGATTAAAAAAAGTATTAGTCCATGTGCAATACCCATAGTGTTAGCACCTAAGAAAGGTGGGGCTTGGAGACTTTGTACAGATTCAAGAGCAATAAACAAGATCACAATCAGGTATAGATTCCCCATCCCTAGGATAGAAGATCTTATGGATTGTTTAGGGGGAGCAAAATATTTTAGTAAGATAGACCTAAAAAGTGGTTATCATCAAATCCGCATCAAAGAGGGAGATGAATGGAAAATAGCTTTCAAGACAAATGAGGGGTTGTATGAATGGCTAGTCATGCCATTTGGGTTAACAAATGCACCCAGTACATTTATGAGATTAATGAATGAGGTGTTACATGATTTCATAGGCAGGTTTGTAGTTGTGTACCTTGATGACATCTTAATTTTCAGTCAAACCAAGGAAGAACACCTCCAACATTTGTAGATTGTCTTACAAAGATTGAATGATGAACAACTTACTATCAATCGAGAGAAATGTGATTTCCTTAAACAAGAGCTGGTCTATTTGGGTTTTGTTGTTTCAGGGGGTGATTTGGAGATGGATCCAAGTAAGGTAGAAGCCATAGTTAATTGGCCAACCCCTAAGAATGCTAGTGATGTCAGGAGTTTTCATGGACTTGCTCAATTTTATAGGAAATTTATCAGAGGTTTCAGTGAAATATGTGCACCTATGTTAGAAACCATTAAGGGTGGTGTGAAAGTGAAATTTCAGTGGACAGAAGCAGCCAACAGGGGATTTGAATTGCTGAAAGTCAGAGTTGCTACTCAACCAGTGTTGATTCTACCTAGTTTTGACAAATTGTTTACCTTAGAGTGTGATGCAAATAATATTGCTATTGGTGTTGTTTTGAGTCAGGATAATAGACCTGTTGCATTTTTCAGTGAAAAGGTTAATGATGCTAAGAAGAAATATTCTTCATATGATCTTGAAATGTATGCTTTGGTTCAGGCACTTAGGAGATGGAGGCATTATCTTCTCCCTAAAGAATTTGTGGTTTACACTGACAACCAGGCACTTAGTTTTCTCAATTCACAGGATAAGCTTAGTCACAGACATGTTAAATGGGTAGAGTCTTTGCAAGCATATACCTTTACTTTGAAGCATAAGAAAGGACAGTGCAATAAAGTAGCTGATGCATTGAGTCGGAGGTTACTTACTGTTCAAGAAATTCATATTAGAAGTATTGGTATAGAATGTTTTAAGGATTTATATCCACATGGTTCTGATTTTTCTGATATTTACAAGGTTTGTCAAGATTTTCAGAATACTTTTCATAGTGAATATGCTGACTATACTTTGCAGAATGGATTGTTATTCAGCGGTGGACAGCTGTGTGTGCCAAAAGGTTCAATGAGGGAGAATCTAATACAGGAAAAGCACAATGGTTGCTTGAGTGGTCACTTTGGTCTTAATAATTCTTTGGAATTGGTTCAAAGGCACTATTTTTGGCCTAAGATGCAGGCAGATGTCAAGAAATATGTTGAGCAATGCATGGTATGTCAGAAAGCCAAGGGTACTAGAACTAATGCTGGTTTGTATCAGCCTCTTCCCATACCTTCTAGGCCTTGGGATTGCATCAGTATGGATTTTGTGGTAGGTTTGCTCATAACAAAAACAGGGTGTGATAGTATTTTTGTGGTTGTTGATAGATTCAGCAAAATGGCACATTTCATACCTTGCAAAACTACTAATGATGCTAGTCACATTGCTTTTCTTTTCTTTAAGGAAGTTGTAAGAATTCATGGTTTGCCATCCAGTATTGTATCTGATAGAGATGCTAAGTTTTTGGGTCATTTTTGGAAAACTTTATGGAAGAAATTGGGTACTAACTTGTCTTTTGGCTCAGCTTACCATCCACAGACAGATGGCCAAACAGAAGCGGTGAACAGAACATTGGGTAACCTACTCAGATGTCTTACCAAAGAATATGGGCAAAGTTGGGATCAACTCATCCATCAGGCAGAGTTTGCATACAATGACAGTGTAAACAGATCCACTGGTAAGAGCCCATTTCAAATTGTTTATGGAATGCATCCTAGAGGTGTTTTCAAGTTAAATGATGTAACTAATTTGTAGTAAGTGAGTGGTACAGCAAAAGATATGGCACAGTCTATGAAAGAAATTCATGAGCAGGTACAGAAATCTTTACAGGAAACTACTCAGAAAGTTAAGGAGAGAGTTGATGCTTCAAAAAGAGATGTTCAACTTTCAGTGGGTGATTATGTGATGTTCCATCTCAAAAATTCATGGTTATAGAAAGGAGTGCCTACTAAGTTGCAAATGAGAAGAGTAGGACCATGCAAAATCTTGGCTAAATATGGCTATAATGCTTACAAAGTTGATTTGCCTAATGAAGTTTCTATGTCTCCTATTTTCAATGTTGCAGATTTGGTGCCATTCAAAGGGGAGCTACCATCAGATTCACAAAGAGTTTCAGATCTTTCTCATTCCCTTTCTGATCTTTCTCTCCCCTCTTCTTCTACTCCCATTCCTCAGCAGGTACTAGATTCAAGAATCATCAAAAAGACAAGACACCATACCTACATGGAGCATCTTATCAAGTGGAAGGATAAACCAGTTTCTGAAGCCACTTGGGTACCTGAAAGTGACTTTCTCAAAACTGGAATTCCTCTTTCTTTACTGCCCAAAGGAGTCACATGACTTCTTTGTCCTTAGGGGAGTATGGTGCAGGAGCACCTGAGCACCTGAATGCTCAAATCCTAGCAGGTATAACATTTTATTGCAAATTAAGCATGTGTGTTTATTTTATGCTTCTAGTAGGTTTAATAGGTTTTTTTTGTGGTGTAATAAGGTTTGGAACTCATTTGTGTTAAGAGTTTCCAAGAGTTTTATTTTTTTCTTAGTGGGCCAAAAATTGTCAATTTTGGGTCCAAATGAGCATTCTTGAATTTTTGATGTTGTAAAGCCTTGAAAGGAATTGGAGCATGTTTATTTAGTGTTTATAATTATGTTGAGTCATTGGTTTGAGTGCCAAGTCACCGGGAGTCAAAATGCAACTTTTTGAGCAACAAAAGTTGTCAAAAGTTGTCAAAAAGCTATCAAAAAGTGCAAAAAAATGACTTTTGGTGGTTTTGGTTAGTTCCAACCTATACCTGTCTATTCAAAGGCTTCAATAAGTTGGCACATGTATAAAAACCATGTTCCCATCATTGTATGTGTGGTTCATGTTGGAAAAATAAGAGAAATACTTGTTTGTGCTTGTATTTTGTGAGTTTTAACTAGTTTTATGCACTTTTGAGAGTACAGTCCGTACCATGGCTCCATGAGTCCGTACTACTCCTATTTTTTATTTTTTTGAACTCATTTGATGTTTGAGTAGTGATTTGGAACAATTTTTGTTTGAAGTGTTCTTGGGAAAGGCATTGTTTTGTGGTTCCAATGGAAGATCATTCATGATCCAACTAATTTCTTCAAAGTCTCTTCATCCATGGCTTTGAGGAAATTTGTTGGATCCTCTGTACATACTGTACCATATATCTATTTTCCTTTTCTAGCAATGTACAAGTGTTTGTAAGCCCATGGCAAGTATGTGAAGTGAACAACTTGGCTTGGGTATCCTTAAATTTGTTGGAATGGTACTTTGTTGTTCATAGCACTATACTTTGAAATGTTGAAGAAGAAATAAGTTGGCAAGAGTCATCATTGTATTTTACCATCCTTGTCTCTCTCATGACTTGGTTGGATGCAAGAAGCAAAAGTGTAAACAGGCTGCAAAACAGTGAGTCATTGTTTCATTGTTAGATCCTCATTGCCAACCTCTCTAAATGGATAGTATGAAATGATGTATTCCCCTTTCATGCATCATGGAATGTATTTATAGATTTTTTTAATGCTAAGAAGACAAGATGCACAATTTGATTGTAAAGGACCTAAATAAGGATCCTAGAAAGGTGTATTTCTTTGTCACAGTCTCATAATGCTGTCATGTTTTGAGGCATCTTCTTAAGTGTTCAAATTTACAAGATCCTTGAAGAGGATATATGTACTATTTTACCTTGCAATTAACACCTTCTTAAAGGCCAGGGATAGAGTAAAGAAATAAATTAAAACAAAGAAAGAAAGTGCAAACAGTTTTAAGACTGTTAAAGTGCAGTGATGGCGGTGTATGACCAACAGTCATAAAAAAAATCCTTTCCTACTTGTTTGCAGGTTGCTCCAACTTATTTCAAGTCTTTATTGCATCTATATTTGACAGTATTACATTGTATTTGGTTTACAAATGTTGAAATGTATGCAAAACATTAAAATCATTGTTGTCCCAGTCCTCTAGACTATTTTTTCTGTGTAAGGGCAGCAGTATGGCAATTGTTTGACATAATGACAATATTTTAAGTTGGCCTTTGGATCCTTTGAAGTGTTTGGTATATTTCATAGCAAGGTTTGAACACTTAAAGTGGGTCTAACATCATGGAGAAGATCTTCAAATTGCAAACCCTCACTAAAACCTTCAAAAACCCTTGAAAAATGCCTCTTTTGTGGGATAGTCCTCAAACAGCCCGTACAATACTTGCCATAGCAAAAATAATTGATTATTCATCATCAATAGACCACATCTCCAAGGGTTTGTCATGAAGTTTAGCAGGTTGAGCAGGGTGAACAAATTTCACTAAAAACTAGGGCTAATTCTAGTAGCCTTTTTGGAGCAAATTTGACAATTTCATGAAATCGGTAAGGAAGGAGGAGTAATTGATGGTTTCAAATCATCAAAAATGACAAGTTAAGACCTGAGACACCCTACTACAAGCTCCTCAGCATTGCATTAAGTCATTTGATCAAAGGACCATTTGAACCTAGAAGTTGCCTTGAGTAAACCAACGTTCTTTGCATCCAATTTGGAAATTTTCATTCTTGAAAGGTGAAGGACAGTCATCATACTTTGTAGATCTGTCCAAATGCTCAATAAATAGATTAATATGATTTAAATCCTTAAAGGTGCAAATAAGATTAGGTAAACCATGGTTCTCCAACAGTTGCCCATTCCTAGAAGAGAGGAGATTCAGCCAGTTGGACAACCAAACTTGTTCATTTTTAGTGACACACAAGAGGACCTCATTTCAGACTTGAATGCCTTAGCATGGAAGGTAAGGAGGAGTGATGTCCAATACAATAGAGCGCAAGCAGTGTTGAATAGAGAGGAGGACATAGGAGAAAGGTTTAGAAGAATCCCATTTGTGCCTAGGGATTGATTTGGGAAGTACATTGAGAACAAAAGCCCACCAACCTCAAACAAGACCAACTTCTATTCTACCTCTCATCATCATATGGTGTCCTAAAGGTTCATGAGATACCATATGACCCTTTAGGACACAATATAGCCCCTAACAACACCTGAGGGGTCATATGGTGTCCTAATGAGTCATATGATGTCCTATGGCCCTTTAAGATACAATATGACCCCTTAGCACACCATATAACCCCTAACGATGCCATATGGTGTCCTAAGGGGTTATAAGATGCCATATGGTATCCTAAGGTGTTATAAGATATCATATGACTCGTTAGGACACAATATGGCCCCTAACAACACCTAAGGGGTCATAGGACACCATATGAACCCTTAGGACACAATATAACCCCTTACGACACCTAATGGGTCATATGGTGTCCTAAGTAGTCATATGACATCCTATGACCCCTTAAGACACAATATGACCCCTTAGCACACCATTCAACCCCTAACGGCACCATATGGTGTCCTAAGGGGTCATAGGACACCATATGACCCGTTAGGACATAATATGACCTCAAACGACACCTACAAGATCATATGTTGTCCTAAGGGGTCATATGGTGTCCTAAGGGGTCATAGGACACCATATGACCGCTTAGGAAACCATACAATCCATGATGACACCATATTGTTTCCTAAGGGGATATAGGACACCATATGACCCCTTAAGACATAATATGACTCCTAATGATACCTTAGGGGTCATATGGTGTCCTCAGTGGTCATATGATATTTTATGACCCCTTAGCACACCATATTAACCCTAACGACACAATATATTGTCCTAAGGGGTCATAGGATACCATATGACCCCTTAGGACACCTTATGACCCATAACAACACCATATAGTTTTTTAAGGAGTCATATGGTATCCTAAGAGGTCATAGGACACCATATGACCCTTTAAGACACAATATGACTTTTTAGCACACCATATGACCCCTAACAAAATCATATGGTGTCCTAAGGGTTCATAGGACACTATATGACTCATTAGGACACAATATGACCCCTAACAACACCTAAGGGGTCATATGGTAAAGCTAGAGGTGAGGATAGGTATGACAGAGAGATGGCATTTGGCGAAGAGAGAATTAGAGAGAGTTGGGGGTAATTAGGGGTTGGGAGGAGAGGGGGGATGGGAAAGTATCAACAAAGGGAGAGAGGGAGAGATGAGGAGAGAGGTTCAAAGATAGAATCTAGAGAGAAGGTAATTAGGGGAAGGGGAGGGGGGAGAGAGAGGGAGGTAGTATCAACAAAGGAAGAGGGGGGATAGATGGGGAGAGAGCCCCCTGATTACCCTCTCTCTAGTCCATCTCTTTGGTAATACTTTTCTCTTCCCTTCTACTCCCCCTAATTTTCCTCTCTCTATCACTCTCTTCACCTCTCTCCACATCTCTCCCTCTCTCCTTTTGTTGATACTTACTCTTCTCCCTCTCTTCTTATCCGATAATTACACCCCTCTCTCACAATATTTCTTTCCCTCAATTACCCTCGATCACCTCTCTCCTCCTATGGGTTTATAGATACTTTCCTCTCCCCCTCTCCCCATCCCCTAATTATTCTCCATGACTCTCTTCACCTTTGTCCCCATCTCTCTTCTCTCTTTGTTGATACTTTCCCCTCTCCCTCTCTCCTCCTACCCCCTAATAATCTCAAACTCTCCCTCTCATTCTCTCTTCACCCCAATCATCCATCCCTCTCTCTCTTCACCTTCCACCTAATTACCTCTAGCTCTCTCTCACACACTCTCTCTTCCCCCAAATTAATCTCTCCTTCTCACCTCTCCCCCCCTCTCCTTTTTTTGATACTTCCCTATGCCTCTCCTTGTCTCCTCTGAATTTTGTTGCTAGAGATGAGAAGGAAATGCAGATAGACTAGTCTAGATCTTAGGGAAGAGAGAGTGACATAGAGGAGGAAATTATGAAGAGGGAGAAATATAAGCACCTTGTAGAGCTTGAGAGAATGAATGAGGTATTCAATGATAGTTAGAGATATAGGTCTAGAGAGAGATGTATAAATATGGACAAAAGAGAGGGAGGAAGAAACAAATAGGTGGAGTGATAGGTTTAGGAGAGAGAAGTGGAGAAAGGAACAAACATAGATAACATGGTTTATCAAAATTTATCGAACTCAATAAAATTCATAAATTTTCTATTATTAATTACTTATTTAGTTTATTTTGAGATGACTGTTACAAAAATTCATGCAATGGGGAAATCATATGAAAAAGTCATGACTTTTTTATGTTTTAAAAATGAAGGATGGATTTAAATGAATTATAATTATTTTTTAAAATGAATAATTGAAAATATACCTATTCCATATCATAGAGCTCTTAATTAGCTTTCCAACACCTATAAAAAATCAAAATTTTGATATAAAACGCAAAAGTTATGCCCAATTTACTAAAATATATTTTTTTATTTTTAAAACATAATTTTTTCCTCCATCTTTTCGTTCGGGTTTGCTTTGGGATTTGGCTTGGAAGTGACAAGCCTGTAAAGTCAACTGAAAAAACATGGTTTTTAGTATTCCTTGATTTTCTTATTTCGACTTTAATAAATAATTATTATTTATTTTCTAATTGAATTCTTACAAAAGTCATGATTAATAGACTGATTGAAAAGCACTCATAACTTTCAAATTGTATAACATTTTTTGAATCTAAAACATGCATCACATCCTATTCTTCGTCTACTATAGGTAAATATAAAAAAAAATTGAATTTCATAAGGTTTTGACCAAGTTAAGGTGGTCAGACGTAGGATTTTCTGAATTTCTGAAAAGTTGTAGTAAAAAATTCATAAACAATTATTTACTTTATAAAAAAATGTGTCACATCTAGACATGAGTCTAATAATTATATTATAAATCTTATAAAAAATATTATGATTTGATTGTGATTAGGGTGGTCAGACATACACCTACTTCTTATCTTTTTCCTGAAATTTTAGGACCACTGCATTGAAATTTGAAATTTTCATCAAATAGGATTTTTTATTTTCCAAAAAAAACTAGTAGCTTAGAAACTATATTCAATTTTCTATAGATTCTCTTCTTACATATTTTAAAAATAATGTTCATAACTTATTCAATTTTTCATGTCAAGTTGCATAACTTTGAGTTTTTGAAATTCCATTGCCACTTTAAGGGTCTGTTTTGGCACACCATGATCCTGCACATACCCACTAACCTTCAATTAAAATATCATCACATAATCAAAATAATATTCACATGAATTCATAATATAAACATCATGGAACATCCTAATAAGGGCATCATTAGCTTGCAACATCATTCTAGTTATCATACATACTTTCTCATTATCTTTAATTATAGTTCATCACCATTAATTTAGTCCACTTAATGGGTAAGCTAATGAGAACATGACCCTTGCTTATTAAGTTCCTAAATGGCATGCCTATAAACACTACCCTACTTGATTCGTGTGCTACTACACAAGATTATGCACTAGTGTTAATCATATCCAAAATAATACACATTTTGGCATGCAACTCCATGCACCATACTCCATGCACATTGTTCTAATAATCATGTCACACCAACACATGTAATTCCTTTTAACATTCATGCTCCCTATTTTATATCAGGAATCATACAATATCATCAAATATAGCTCCTTGATTCATGCACCATTCTTGTAACACTCAGACTTCATGGGCCACAACTCATAAGAAACATCTTGAATCTTGAATAACTTTTTATATTATGTGCACTTGTGAAATGTTAAGGATCATGCCACAAAACAATATGGATAATTCTATTTGAGTTTCATGCTACATTTTTAATTATTACTATTAATGAACATGTGACATATTTTATATTTTAATACATATTATCACACAAAATTTTAAAATACCACTCATCACTCCAACACAAATTTTGGAGCCATTTAATATTGGTTATCTATTTTCATATTGCAAAACTAGAATTCTAAGCATCAAAAGATGAAATGTTACACATTGAAGCCCAATAGTTTCAACTTCCATAGTGAGATATGTCTTCATGAACATGTACATAATATATATAAAAAATTACATCTATAACATAAGCAAAAAATAGTAAGAATATATTTAGACATAAGGAAAATACAAAGGAAGGGGGGAAATACAAAAATTTATCTTCCTTGAGAGTATACTATGTACACAACATGTAGCTTAATAAAACAATTTATTCTTTTTTTTAATATTCTCATCAATTCAAACCTTTCTTTCTATATTGCAAATAACTCAGAACCAAACACACTTTTCACCAGAGAGCGAGAAAGGCTTTCACATTCATTCATCAACACAAAAGGATGCTACAAAATATTTATTTATAAGCGTAAAGCTCATAGACTTTACTCTTACACATATTCATTCAATTTACAACTAATTCCACCCAAAATACTTCAAAGGAGTGTAAATGTTGATCGATTCTGGCTCATGCCTCACAGGAAAAGGGGAATCAGAGTCATTTAAACAATAATAAAATACCTTTTATATGAATAATATCAATGGATTCACAGACTAAGAAAGAACTGGTAATGAAATAGCATATTCTATTAATAAGCATTTATCCCAATAGAGATTGCTAATCTTTCAAACATACGGATTTTAAGATCGTATCAAAATATTATTTCATTCAAGTACCATAAAATATCTGCACTAAAAATCCAAAGACAATTAAGTTTGTTCCTCTATATCAAAGTTTTTTGGACCTTAAACAAAGCTTGCTTAATTACATTTATAGCCCTCAGGACAATAGTTTGTTTGAAAATAACCCTAAACTTTTAAACTCTACCCAAGAGTTTAAAGAAACTGTCTGTTTTGAACTCTATCAAACTAAAATAAACAAAGGCCATAAATAGGATGAAAACTCATCTGTAAGCCAATCAAGACTCCATCATGGAAGAAGTAGCCACTGATTTGTCCTGCTTTGTCGTGGCACCACGCACATTTTGCCACTCCAGATGTGTTGCTGAGAAATTCAGGATGACTTGAAAGTGTAGGAATCCAATGTGTAGGATGCGCTACTTCTAAACTTCCTTGTCCATATTCACCTGTATAACTTTTTCTTTATGGGTTTCCAAGTGATCAAAGCAGACTGTCAGCATCAATTGTATCCTAGCCACTTTAAAAAAATCGTCTGTGGTTAGAGACTTTGTCTCTTTAACAAGCTATATCCTTTCTTTGAATATCTTGGCCATATCTATTGCAGGTTCAATTGTCTCCCCATCCTCCTTTAAGAGTTGTATATTGATGCACGTTAGATCCTTCTACATTGTATCAATCGGTTCCATTAATCCTTTAAGCAATTTGGTAGATTCTTCATGTCCTTACTTAATGATAAAATTCCTCCATTCGACATTCTTCTTTGACACGTACAACACGTTGTCATCTAGGTTTTCTACTGGCTTCTTAGTTAGGAATTTCATAATGCCAAATTTTTGCACATCATTCATATGTGCCAAGACCGCTACCCATTTGGTTCTTTCCTTTTCCCATGCAATGACTTCTAGTTCTAACTCTTTGTTCACTGTTATGGCATTGTCATATAGTTTGACAAGGCTGGTAATGTAGTATGTACCTTGTTGTACTATAGAATCAAACCATTCATCGAATACTTAAGCTATTATGTGGCTCCTTTGGACTTGATCTAACAGTTTCTGATTCACTGGTGATTTGGGGTCAAAGGACAATGTCATCTGGGATAGGGACTGAGGGCTTGGATGATGTATGGCATTGATCTATTGTGCCATCTGAGTGATTACCTGTTTCAGCTCCTTTTTGTCCTTCTCATCTTTCCAAGACCTGGATATCATCCTCTTTGTGGAGGATTCCAGATGTTTAGTATCTACAACCCTTGAAGCAATTCCCAGACCAATTTTCTCCACTGTAAAATCATCTTCAGTGGCCTCTTCTGGATCTCTATCTATGATAGGCTTAGCCACTTCAATTATCCAATGACTTGTTTCCTCATCAACTTCCATTATTGCCTATGTTTTGGGCTTCTTAGGTTTATATATTTTTCCAGGGCACTTGCTTACCATATCCTCCATGGGAATTGTAATGGGAACAATTTTATGTTTCTTCCCAATCGAAGCCCCTAGCCACCAGAAAGTGCTAGAAGTTTCTTTAGGTGGTGGACATGTCTGAGCATCAGGGGAGTTGACAATAGTCACAGTGTTCATTGGATTTGGCTTCTCTTCAAGTTCCTTACCAGCATATGTATCCTACACTAGAGGGTTACTCAACACTTGTTGATCCATTGTCACTTCAGTTTCTTCACCTGGATCCAAGCCCACAACAATTTGATTCACCACCGGTTCTTTGTTCTTATTTTTTCTCCTTAAGCAAGTAACTCAAATTGCGGAAGAACTTAGTGGGGACCTCTTTGATCTTCTGGGTTGAATCTCTTCAATAATTGGCCTTGTATCACCTGTAACCACCATGAAATCTATGAAACCCTTGGAATAATGGAGCTAAAATTACCTTCGGCATCTCTGGCTCCTTCAATAATAACAACTACAACTTTTACAACTTGAGAATTCACATGTTAAAGAAAAATAGAAAAGAGCTGAGTAACATCTACACACGCCTCATAATGATTCATTCGAACGTGTGAGATAACCAATGATATGATAGGAACCTGACACTTTCTTAATTATACATCAACTCCACACAAACGGTTAATGCTTTCATTATTTCTTTCCAAATTTTAAATTTTAAATTAAAAGATGCCAAGAATATTCCTTTTGTCATGCCACCTTCAGTGTTATTAAAGTCCTCGGGGCAAAACTTGGATGAACTTTTGAACTTTGAACCAACTCGCAAGGAGATCAATGATTCAAGTTCAATTCAAGGAAAAAAACAAAGAATTCTCAACTTGCAGCTCAACACAACACCAGGAACAAGAAAATACCTTTAACAAACATAAAGGGGAACATTGAACCTTGAACCTTGAACCAATTTTGTAAATGGTTCAAAGTTCAATTTCAAGACTGACTTAAAATATTTCACACTTGCTCATTTAATAACATTACAAAGTTGTGACCCATGCAAGAGGAACGGTTGAACCTTGAACCTTGAACCAACTCGCAATTTCAATCGGTGGGTTCAATGGGACAGGAAAAATGAAACATAAGTAGCAAAAGGTGCATGATTAAAGACGAATAGAACCGAAAAAGGGAAATAAAATTGAATGCACATTATTTGGTTCAAAACAAATAATAAGGTAACAACGGCTCTGACTGAGGACCAAGACTGAAAAGGACTAGGAAAGGAACTTGGAGTCTCTGGTTTCGCATGCAAGTAGGAAAGAACAAAAAGGTCTGATCGCAACAAACACTCACCAAGAAAGAAAAACAACACAACAAAAACTTTATGTATAGAGCAGAAAAATATTTACTTACATCTAATACAACTTTAGATCCTACCCATTATAAGATAGAGGCAGGGAAACTCCATTAGGATACCCAAGTTTGAATGAGTTAGGACCCAATACCTGCATGATAGTGAATGGTCCTTTCCATGGAGAATCAAATTTCTCATGAGCTCCTTTCGGTTCTGTTAGTGAACAGATTTTGCTCTTTGCATTCAAATGATTAATTTTAGGACTCTGTTACCTTCTTTTAAGAACAAATGGTTCACTAAACAGTTGGGTCGGTGTTTGTTCAATCACCTCCCTCTAAATTTTTGCCTAGGTACAGCTCCCTATCTAGATTTTTCATAAAGTATGTTTTTTTTTTTTACATTTATATCCAAATGAAAGCTTTTAACCAGAAAGTGTATAAGGCCACCTATATCATTCTTGGATGAAAGGCTATAACTTTCCTCATATCTCATAAATAACGGAAACTATCTTCTTAATTTTCAAAATATGTAATTACAGTAACTAAAACAAAGTTCAATAAACTTCTTCCAAATAAAGACGAACAAATTCAGAGAAAATGAATCTTTTCCAGAGTAAACAACATATTCAAAGGAAAGAACATCAGAGGAATAATGAAAAACTGCAATGAAATAATCAAATACTATTTCTTGATCGGATAAACATATGCAAAGACATGTTATCTATTCGGATTCAAAATACACAGATCTTTCTTCTCCCCAAAAACAATATCACCAGATTTCATATATATATCTTTATGTAATCAAAGACATAATGATACATCTACTAATCTTTTCGACCACAGATTTCCACCATCTGATTCCTCCTTTGATTAGGAATAAGAAAATACAAAAACAAACACACGTTCCAGTTTTTTTTTTTAAATCAGTTACTAAAAATCTAACCCTTCTACCATCGATTCTACTTAATTTATAGTCTAAACGGGGGAGGTCTCCCTGAAAACTCGACCACTCCCCGATAAAAAGTTACAAAACTAACTAAAAGTATTTTGGGACAGTTGTCCCGAAGTTTTTGCATAACTATGAAAAATGTTTTGTTTTTTAAAATAAGGAAAACAAGCCCAAAGCAGATGCATTATGTTATATCTCATCATCACCCTCTTCTCCGTCTTCACAAGCATCATGAGCAGCCGTGAGTTCTTGGATCATTGATTGGCTTGGGATTTTCATTGCATTAAGCTTCGCCTTTGCCACCTCTTTATTCCACCTATGTTGCACCATTTTCTCTGAATGCTTCGGCAATTGATCATTCCCAATGAATACCATTGATTCGATCCTAGCCACTTTGGTTATATCCTCTGGTGTGAAACTACTCCTAACTCTAATCTTCTCCATGTTCAACCAGAATGACTTGACTGCTTCCTGTGTACTTGCCCCGTAGATTCCTAGTTCCCAGTCATGATCGGGATTAACCACTTTATTATCTTTGACAATACTACTCTGCAAATCCTGGAGTTCATAGACGGAGGTTTTTGCATCCGTAATTACCAACTGAAAGGCGAGCACCCGCCACATGATAGTTTTCTTAAGCACGAAAAGTTGGCATTCATCAGATACCAGCTTGATTGAATGTTCAGTCAGAAATATGGTAGTTTCGTACTCTTCGATTTTGGTAAACAAAGGCAGGACATTTCGCCATTTGTGCTCTTCTTTCTCCCATGGTACAAGCTGATTTTGAATTTCAGAAATCAGGCCCTGTACCTCATCACACAACTTCCAGGAGTCGGTAATGTATTTTTCACCATCTTTGATCACTTGTTCAATCCATTTTTCAACCGCTTCAGCGATGCCCTTAGCCTGTTGAACTTGATTCATCAACTTCCTATTTTTCGGAGAAGTTGGGTCAAAATTCTCAGTGGCATGGGATATTGGCATTGCCCCAAGGCAACCAATGCTATCGATGAACTGAGCCAAAACACTTATATGTCTTTTAAGTTCTCTTTTCTCCCGTCCATCCTTCTCTGACCAGGTAAGCATCTTCTTCGCTGATACTTGGAAAAAATGGTTATCTCTATCCCTGCTCATCTTTCCCAACTCTACCTTTGTTATTTCGAAATCATCATAACTGGGGTCTTTGTTCTCATCTTTCGGTTTGTAAGAAGCAATTCCCACCGTCCATTTACCAGTTTCCTCGTCATTGTTTAGGTGCACGGTGGTCTTGAACCTCTTCAATGGCTTTGGATTCTTCTTAGAGTACTTGGCAACCATCTCCTGAATTGGAATGTTCATAGGAAGAGAGCTCCTTTTCTTGTTCACTGAGGTTGTTAACCATTTAGGAGTCGCAGCAAAATGAGAAGTTCCTTCAATCATCTTTGGGGGTGGCGTCATTGCTACAGTCACTATTTGAGAGTCTAGAGCACAAGCAGCTTCATCATCCAAATCTTCAATTTCAAAGATCTGAGCTTCAAGTACGACATCTTTAGCTCCCATATCCTTGACCTGATCCATCCTCTTCTGGGCGACACTACGTGATCGAGTATGCCGAGGGGTACTGAAATCCAGAGTTGGGCTAGGTCTGCGTCTAGGCTGAGCCAACTTGATTTCCTTACCTGCACGAATAGGAGCACTATTAGAAGGACGTTTTGGTGAAGACATACTTCTCGTAGAAAGAGGCTTGGCATCTGGCTTCATTGCTTTCTTCTTGGCCACCCATGCCACTGTTCTGTCCAGAACTCGTTCGGTTCTCGATTGAATGTCATCATTTTCATCTTCATCCCAATTAATTGGGGGCGTTTCAGTCTCTGCATGGGCTAAATACCCTGGTTCAAACAGTTCAAGATAATCTTCTTCAAGCCCTTTAATATCTATCTTTATTTGCAAAAAAATAACCTGTTCCAGCACCAGTCTCATATTTTCTCTTTTGAAGACTTCAAGTTCATCTGAACAGTCTTCCCAGAAATCTTCTAACTGTGGTGTGGGAAGATAAGGCATTAAACCAAGGCTCCGAGAAAATCCTTTGTTGTCAAACCCTTTTCTTTTCGCATACAGAGAGAAATTAAAATTTCGAAGGTCTGCTCCTATACTTAGTGCATCAGACATTGAATTACAGGATAACACTCCCAAATGTATTGGAAAATGACCTTCCCACTTGTCCTTTGGTTGTGCCTTCTTGACCACGGAAGTCAGCTGTCTGCATACTTCTGCTAGAACAAAACAATCAAAATAGAAATGCGGAAGCTTGAAGGGTTCCTCTTCAAAGCCTCCCACTCGTATATAGCAAAAGCATGGAAACTGGATGTAAAAGCTTCCGAACTTCTTAACCAAAGCCTGCACGTCATCTGAAATCCGTTTGGATTTTGTACCTTTTAGTTCATGGCACATATCACCCAAGAATGCATTATGTACCCTTCTAAAATCTTGTAGGGCATTGTCCTTTTGTAGCATTTGATAAAACTCATACACCGAAACATCTTCCTCAGTGGGCTACTTGGGTATGCTGGTTAACTCCTTAACACAGGCTAGACAATACAACAGATACGAGGACATGAATAATTTTTGTTGAAATTGCTTAGCTAAACTCAACTGCTCTTTCATCGAGTCAGCAATTAACTCCGCCCAATCCAGATATTGTTTTCCTTCCAAAACTAATTGTACATAGCAATATATCCAGTCATCAAAGCTATAAGCTTTGGCAGAACCTCTGGCTCAATCTAATAGAAGCATTACATCGTGGATATGTGACAACATGTGGTTCTTGTTAGGATTTTTAGGCAGTCTAGAACCACCTCTCTAAGGGACTTTCAACCAGTACTTCGCCACATTATTCCTGTGTCCAACTCTATCCGCATTGAACTCACTAATTGACTGAGCAGGGGAGAAATTAGAAAACTGATAATCTTGTATTTTGAACACCGAAGCAATCACTTCGCGATTAATGGCGAGAAGGGTTTCGCCGTCATCTCTTTTAATAGTTTCAGATACAAGGTCATATCTGGCAATACACTCCCGAACAAGCTCTGGACAAGGGATTGCCGGAGGAAAGGCTACAACTTCTAAAAGTCCACTACTCAAAATCTCTATACAAAAAGACTTATCAACACCCCTGAACACCCTTTCTTTCAAATCTTCAAGGTTCTCACCCTTGAGGTCAGTATCACTAACTATGGCTTCTGTGGACGCCATGCTAAAGATGTTTCCAAACAAGTGTAGGGTGGACTTCATGATTTCAAAACAAGAAACCCAAACTTGATTGCAGTGAAACCAAACCTCTATATGAGAGAAAATGCAAGGGAAAATACTGGAGAAAATATGAGAAAGACTCACCTTCACAGCTATATAATCGAACGACGGCTAGCGGCAAGAAAAACTCCTATCCAGGGACAATATAAACACAAATCCAGCAGCAAGAGCAAACGCAGAACACAAATGATTTTCATACCTTATAAAGAAAGGTAATAATGCAGACACATTAAATGCAATGATTTCACAATTTCATTCCGAACACAACAAATTGATAGATTAGACCCCCGCACACATGCATTGAATGCATGGTGGCATACTTTAAGAAACTGCCAGTTCCCAAAACGTTCACTTACTTCAGAAAAACCAAAGAATGACATCACTTTACAATATGGTTCTGCCTCTCCGTATTTAGCAATAAATGCACTTCTCGAAACATTAGAAACTGCAGGACCCACCAACATTCAACCTGTGTGAACATCTTGAACCAACTTCTTGAGTGTTCAAGTAGTTCAAGATGTATGCCGCATCAAACTGTTGACCACTTTGCCATGTTGAACATGTTGAACATATTTGAACCCTTTGAACTTAGTTCAACAATTTCAACACAAATATTATGTCACCGAACAAGAAAAACTTTATTAAAGAGCTGCTGCAAATACATAGAGAAAATGTTAGTATGAAGAACCTTTTATGAACACTTTGGAACCTATTGAACCTAAATGAACATCTTGAACCTAGTTCAGAACAGTTCGATGCGTTCAAGGAGTACAATGAATTGTCCGAACTTGAACGAAAATGACTAAAGAAAGGACTTAGAGGCCACATTTAAAGACTTGAACCAAGGTAATATGGTATGAACTAGGACTCCAACATAAAAAGGAAATTATGACCCATTCTCGGCATGAAGAATAAATGACGTGGTAACAGGTTCTTTGCATTTGTCCCAGAGTAAAACTTGATCTCCCAGCATGAAATATCGTGGTATAGCTCTGCAATCAAAAAATTTCTTAATGCTTGCCTGATGAGCAGTGATGTAATCTACCAATTCCTGTCTCTCCTCTTCAATTTTTGTAAGGTACAAAACTCTCTTCTCTAGGGCACTTTGAAAGAAAACATCTTCTATTACTTTCTGCAAGCAAGCGGATGATAACTACAGAGGTAAGGACAACTGAGCTTCAACTCCTTCTACCAATTCACATGGTGTCATACCTATGGCCCTTTTGGGTGAGGTCATGTCTGCCCATAATGCCTCATATAACATTTTATGCCAATCCATTGTGCCATTCTCAGTGACCGACTTTCGTATTATAGAAATCAGATTCTTATTGTTGGATTCAGCCTAGTTATTTCCTTGCGGATAGTAATATGAAGAATGTGATAAGTAAATTCCATGATCATAACAAAAAAAATGATATCTTCAAAAGAGAAATTCGGGGCATTATCGATCACAATTTTCCGAGGTACACCAAACCTAGTCATGATATTTTTTTTCAAGAAGGTATAAATAATTTTTGAAGTGGTCTTCCTGATAGGAACTTCTTTTACCCATTTTGTAAAATAATACGTGGTTGTGAGGATATGGGTATGACTAGTACTTGACAGAGGATTCAATGGGCCTACAAAATCTAATCCCCATTTCTTAAAGGGTTCATCTATGATTATCAATCTTAATGGCAAAGCAGCTAACTGAGGCCTTCCTGGGAATAATTTGCATTTCTCGCAGCTTGCAACCCATTTTTAGGCATCTTTAAACATTTCGGGCCAGTAGTTACAACTCCTGAGAAATTTGAATATTGTTACAGTGGATGAATAATATCCTCTGCATGCTTCATTATGAAAAACTTGGAGAAGCTTCTCCTGCTGCTCTTTGTCAACACACCTTAAAAATGACCCATCTAAACCTTTCTTATATATGATATCATCAACAATCATATATTTTGCAGCCTTCAATCTCAAATTTCTCTTTTCTTTGGCAGATAGATGTTGAGGGCATTCTCCATAAGTCAAGTAATAAGCCACATCAGTGAGCCATTCATCCTGCAAACTAACAAATAAGGTTAGTGGGAGTTTATCCTCGTCTTTCTTGTTTTCAACAATCAAACAACATAATCCTTGCCCTCGAACTAATTTGGCTGGTTCGATGTCCAAATCAAACTCCTGAACCTTTGAAACCCAAGTTGCTCTATTATTCATTTCTACATCTTGCTAAGTCAAGATAATTTTCACAGCAGGATTTGGTAAAAAGATAATTGAATGGGAATGCAAAACATAATATCTAAAATGCTTCACAACTTTGACAACTGCAAATGCCCTCTTTTCTACCAATGAGTACTTCAATTCATTATATTTGATCGGGATACTCATAAACGCGATAGGGAATTCTTCATTCAGTTCATTCTTTTTCAAAAGAATACCAGACATTGTGTTCTGAAGCAGAACAATACATGATAAAATCTTTCTTAAAATCAAGATTTATTAATGTCGGAGCATGAGCAATTGCCTTTTTAACCTCTTCAAAATCATTTTTCCCTTCTTCCTTCCACTTGAAAATTTGCTTCTCACTCATCATCCCAACAATATGTTTAGTAATCTCAGCAAAGTCTGGCATGAACCTTATGAGGAAACTCACTTGCCCAAAGAATGACTTGACACCACTTCTATCTGATGGTAGACTTAATTGTTGAATCACTTTTACCCAATTAGGATCTATCTTGATACCGCCTTGTGAAACTATATGTCCAAGTAACTTTCCCTCTGTAACATAGAAAACTGACTTCTTTAGGTTGAGAGGAATACCATGGTCCCTGCATCTTTGTAAGACACTCTCCAAATCTCTTAAGTGATTTTTCCTTGTTTTACAGAAAACTGTCAAATCATCAAGATAAATAACTATAGTCTTACCAATGAGGTGACCAAATGAGAGGTTCATTGCCCTTTGAAAAGTTTCCCCCATATTTATCAAGCCGAAAGTCGTTCGATTGTAAGCAAAACTTCCCCAAGGGGTTGTGAAGATTGTTTTATGATGATCTTCTTTTGCTACACTTATCTGGTTATAAGTAGAGAATCCATCAAGCATAGACATCATCTCTGACCTAGCAACAGTTAGGATCATATGATCCATCGCTGGCAATGGATAGTTATCCTATAGACTAGCCTAATTCAAGTTTCAGAAATCCACACAGATCCTTATTTCTCCATTCTTTTTGTGAACCGGAATAATATTAGCCACCCATGTGGAATGATGGATAGGATAAATAATCCTCTCCTGGAGCATCTTATCTATTTCTTTTAAAATAGCATCTTCAACTGTGGAATTATAATTTCTTATTTTTTGTCTAAAAGGAGCTACTCCAAGCTTTAGAGGGATATGATGTTGAAACTGACCATTCCTAAATTCTTTCAAATCCTCATAAGACTAGGCAAAAACATCTAAATACTTCTATAGTAGTTCAACAAACAAATGTGTTTCCTTAGGGTTACAACACATGCCTAAATTGACCATCTTTGGGTTGTTTTCATCACCTAAATTAATCTTTTCATATTCTCCCAATGTGTCAGTGGTTTGAGAAACATTTTCTTTAACATACTTGTCATTGTGATCAAAGAGGTGTTCTAAAGATACAAGGCCTTTTCGAATTTGATTTCCCTTCAATTTAACAACTTCTTTTTTAAGGCTTTCCCTTGGATTTGAACAAAATTCATTACACTCGTTCTCAGAACCTTCAAAGAAAGAGGAGGCAAACATTTTAGCATTCTACAAAAATTGACTCATGTGTTTATCATTTCCAAACACTTGCCATAAATTTGAATTGTCGAGTACATTAGGATGATATACAACTTCAATCCTGTAAATATTCGTACCAAAGTCAGGATGTGGGAGCAACAGAGATACTGACACTGCTAAAGAATCTGCCCGAGAATTTTGGCCTCTAGGAATTACTACAATTGAGAAAGAAGAAAAATATTCGATCTCATCCCATACTCAGTTCCTATAATGTCTGAGCCTTTCATTCTTTATCGAGAAGAGATCTCATACCTATTTGACAATTAACTCTACATCACCTTTGGCACACAATAATTTGATTCTCCTTTTTCCAGATTTCTCTATTCCCAACAACAATGCCTCATATTTTGCAGGGTTATTAATGTTCTTAAATTCTAGCTTGAAAGAAAAAGGAAACTTTTCACCTTGTGGGGAATGAGCAGCACTCCAGCACCAGATCTAGCCGATGCACAGCTACCATCTAATTCCACCTCCCATAAGCCTGCAATAGGGTTCACTACATCTTCTTGTGTACCTTATCATCAGAGAAGAGCAAGTAATTACCAAAATCACATTCATGATACAATATTTATGATTTTGGATCATCAGAGGGAAATACGGTGTACTTAGACTTTGTTTTAGGTTGAAGAGTAAATTTTTTTTTACCAATGGGGATCATTGCCTCAGACCAATCCATTTTAATTTCTCGTCCCAAATCCTTGCAAAAAGTCATGCTTAGAAACATTCCATAAGTTGTGGGAATATCAACAACTAGAATAGTCAACTTCACTCTCTTGTTAGGATGTACCACCAGAGCAACCTGTGCATCCTTGATTTGAACTTATAAAGGAATTTGATTTGAATCCATTGAATAGCATTTACGAAATGTTTTGGTGAGTGAAAGGCATAGCGCTTTTGCAACTGTGGATGGCATAATATTATTTGAGGCCCTAGAATCAATAATGCAATTGTTAAGTTTAAAACCATTAATAAATAAGGACACATAGAATGGCTTGGGATTTTGGTTAGGTACTAATGGTGATTCATTTGGTTCATTATCTAGTGACTTTAGAACAGTACAAGACAACTATGTAGACTTGGTATCCTTTTCACCCTGTGAAGACTCAAAGTTAATCAATGGTGAGTTGGTGTATTGCAACTGAGTGGTTTCCCCTTGAACATATTTAAACAATTTCTCTAATTCTTTGGGATTCATCCTCAAATATTTAGTAGGAGAAATTTGAACTTTTGATGCCTTAAAAAATTCAACAATATCAAAAGAGGAGTCAGGGTCAGCGTGCCTCAACATTTGAACCTCTTGAACTCTTGAACCATTCTCCAAGTTCATGTTCAAAGGTTCCTTACCTTTAGCTATAATTTTGGGAAAGATTGTGGTACCTATATTTTTAGATTGACACTAACCTCTAGTGAGGATGGCACAAGAAGGATCTTCGATGGTCACCAATATATCACCTCCCCTATCTAAATCTAGTTCATACCCCAGGAAGTGTATTACAGAGTCGCTAGGTTGCCCATAGACTTGTTCTTCTGAAGCAAGATCACTTATGGTCTCTCTTATATTTATCATTTGTGCATACCGCACCATCTCTGGACACGAATTACCATCATGGTCATCAGTGAGATGAAAGAAACACATATTTCCCTTATGTGGTGGAGCTTCAATAGCTAATCTTTGTTGAGCCAAAGGCGATTATAAGGCTTTATTCCCAGTTCCCATAGACTGATTTGTAATTCTTCTTGGTATGTCTTGATAAGGTTGTGAATAAGACATACTAGCCTTGGGTAGCTCTCTTTTGAGAATTATTACATCATTCATAAGTCTTTGAATTACAGGGTCTGAAGAGGTAGAGGGTTGAGAATTTGACACTTGTATCTCCCTCTTCCATTTTTCATCAATAATCAAGTCATCCTCTAACTCAATAACAAGTGTTTTAACATCACTCAAAGTTGCAACTCTTTGTTTGCGAATCAAGAAACTGATCTCTGGGGGCATAGAATTTATTAAAAAAATATTTTAAGTTATCATCTGAAGGTTTCTAATTTTTAGGAATGTTATGAACATTCTTATCAAATTTAGCCATGAAATCCCTCATACATTCCAGAATTTTTTTTTTAATTGGTCTAACTAAGCGAGAAGGGAATGCTCATCCTCTGCTACCTTGAACCTAGCTTTCAAATCCTGTCAGTTTGTTATTACATTGTTTGGCAGATGATAAAACCAATTTGCAGTAGTTGCAATTAGTGTTTGTACAAATAACCTCACTGCAACATCTTCATGTTGGACAACTATTATACCACATGCAACATTAAATGCATTCAAATATTCATCCACTGTGACTTCCCATCACCACTGATTTAGGCAAATTATCCCTCGCTCCTTTAGGTAAATCATTCAAATTCAAACCAAGGTTCAATGGACCTATTGTGGCACCCCAAGGATTGTTGGCTGCCATTGGAAGAATGATATAATTGAGAGGTGTTGGATTGATTACACTAGGTAAGGCAATACCATGTAGGGTTAAGGCTTGACAAATGGAAGACAAAGGAAATGAAGGGGATGGAGAAGGAGGCCTACTCATTACCCATCTCTTAGGTGAGAAGGATGACTAAAAATTTAGGTTTTTCAATTCTTGGAAAACAAAATCAACTATTCCTTCGCACCTCTGAGACCTGGTTTATCTTCTTGTCTCTAGCATGTTCTCAATACAAAATTTTTACAAAACTGAATAGATTCTTAAAATTTCACAAGACAATTCTTTATATCTTGTTACCAGACAACTAATCTTGCTATTCGACTCCCCAGCAGAGTCGCCAAAAATCTGTTGGTTAACAGATTGGCCTTTTCTTTAATTTTTATATGTTTTTAAAATGTTGACTCGTGCATACCCTTTCATGAAAAAGAAAATGAACCAGCAGTTGGGTGAACCAAATTGAGGCTCATCCTCTTCATAAGATTACAGCTCCTCGTAATATTTTCAATAAAATTTTATGCAGATAACCTAGAAACAAACACACTTTTCACCAAAAAGCGAGAAAGTTTTTCGCATTCATTCATCAACACAAAAGAATGCTACAAAATGTTTATTTATAAGCGTAAATCTCACAGACTTTACTCCTACACATATTCATTCAATTTACAACTAATTCCACCCAAAATACTTCAAAGGAGTGTAAATGTTGATTGATTCTCGCTCATGCCTCACAAGACAAGGGGGATCAGAGACATTTAAATGACAATGAAATACCTTTTAAATGAAGAAATTCAATGGATTCAAAAACTAAGAAAGAACTGGTAATGAAATAGCATATTCCACACATAACCATTTATCCCAATAGAGATTGCCAATCTTTCAAACACACAAATTTGAAGATCGTATCAAAATATTATTTCATTCAAGTACCAAAAAATATCTACACTGAAAATCCAAAGGCAATTAAGTCTGTTCCTCTAAATCAAAGTTTTTTGGACCTTAAACAAAGCTTGTTTAATTACATTTATAGCCCCCAGGCCAATAGTTTGTTTGAAAATAACCCTAAACTTTTAAACTCTACCCAAGAGTTTAAAGTAACTCTCTATTTTGAACTCTATCAAACTAAAATAAACAAAGGCCATAAATAGGATGACAACTCATCTGTAAGGCGATCAGGACTCTATCATGAAGAAGTGGTAGTTGAATTGTCCTACTTTGCCGCGACACCACGCACATTTTGCCACTCCAGATGTGCTGCTGAGAAATCTAGGATGACCTGAAAGTGCGGGATTCCAATGTGTAGGATGCACAACTTCCAAACTTGTTTGTCCATGTTCACCTGCATAACTTTTTCTTTATGTGTTTCCAAGTGATCAAAGCAAACTGTCACTATTGATTCTATCTTGTCCACTTTAGAAAAAATGTTTGTGGTTAGAGACTTTTTCTCTTTAACAAGTTGTATCCTTTCTTTGAAGATCTTGGCCATATTTTTTGTAGGCTCAATTGTCTGGCCATCCTCCTTTAAGAGTTCTATATCGATGCACTTTAGATCCTTCTGCATTGTATCAATCAGCTTCATTAATCCTTTAAGCAATTTGGTGGATTCTTCATGTCCTTTCTTAATGATGTAATTCCTTCGTTCGGCATTCTTCTTTGACACATACAACACATTTTCATCCAAGTTTTCTATTGGTTTCCTAGTTAGGAATTTCATAATGCCAACTTTTTGCACATCATTCATCTATGCCAAGACCGCTACCCATTTGGTTCTTTCCTTTTCCCATGCAACGACTTCTAGTTCTAACTCTTTGTTCACAGTTATGGCATTGTCATATACTTTGACAAGGCTGGCAATGTAGTATGTACCATGTTGTACTATAGAATAAATCCATTCATCGAATACTTCAGCTGTTATGTCACTCCTTTGGACTTGATCTAATAGTTTCTGATTCACTGGTGATTTGGGGTCAAAGGAAAATGTCATCAGGGATAGGGGCTGAGGGCTTGGATGATGTATGGCATTGATGTACTCTGCCATCTGAGTGACTACCTGTTTCGGCTCCTTTTTATCTTTCACGTCCTTCCAAGACCTAGATATCATCCTCTTTATGGAGGATTCCAAATGTTTAGCATCTACAGCCCTTGAAGCAACTCCCAGGTCAATTTTCTCCACAGTAAAATCATCTTCGGTGGCCTTTTTTGGATCTCTATCTGTGATGGGATTAGCCACTTTAGCTATCCAATTACCTATTTCCTCATCAGCTTCCATTATTGCCTACATTTTGGGCTTCTTGGGTTTAGATATATTTCCAAGGCACTTGCTTACCATATCCTCCATGGGAATTGTAATGGGAACAATGTTACGTTTCTTCCCAATTGAAGCCTCTAGCCATCAACAAGTGCTAGAAGTTTATTTAGGCAGTGGAGGTGTCTGAGCATCAAGGGAGTTGACACTAGTCATAGTGTTCATTGGATTTGGCTCCCTCTTCAAGTTTCTTACCAGCATATGTATCCTGCACTAGAGGGTTACTCAACACTTGTTGATCCATTATTACTTTAGTTTCTTCACCTGGATCCAAGTCCACAACAATTTGATTCACCACTGGTTCTCTGTTCTTCTTTTTGTTGCTTGAGAAAGTAACACGAACTATTGAAGAAATCAATGGGGACCTCTTTGATCTTCTGGGTTGAATCTCTTCAATAATTGGCCTTGTGTCACCTGTAACCACTATGAAATCTGTGAAACCCTCGAAAGAATGGAGTTGAAATTACCTTCGGTCTCTCTGGCTCCTTCAATAATAGCAGCTACAACTTTTACAACTTGAGAATTCACATGTTAAAGAAAAACGAAAAAGAACTGAGTAACATCTACGCATGCCTCATAATGATTCATTCGAACGTGAGATAACCAATGATATGAGAGGAACCTTCCACTTTCTTAATTACATATCAACTTCGCACAAATGGTTAATGCTTTTATGATTTCTTTCCAAATTTAGAATTTTAAATTAGAAGATGTCAAGAATATTCCTTTTATCGTGCCACCTTTAGTGTTATTAAAGTCCTCGGGTCCAAACTTGGATGAACTTTTGAACTTTGAACCAACTCTCAAGGAGTTCAATGGTTCAAGTTCAATTCAAGGAACAAAACAAAGAATTCTCAACTTGTGGCTCAACACAACACTGGGAACGTGAAAAGACCTTTAACAAACATAAAGGGGAACATTGAACCTTGAACCTTGAACTGATTTGTAAATGGTTCAAAGTTCAAGTTCAAGACCAACTTAACATATTTCACACTTTCTCTTTTAATAACATTACAAAGCCGAGACCCACGTAAGAGGACCGGTTGAACCTTGAACTGACTCACAGGTTCAATCGGTGGGTTCAATGGGATAGGAAAGGCGAAACATAAGGAGAAAAAGGTACATGATTAAAGACAGATAGAATCGAAAAAGGGAAATAAAATTAAATGCACATTATTTGGTTTAAAACAAATAATGAGGTAACATCAGCTCTTATTAGGGACTAGGACTGAAAAGGACCAAGAAAGGAACTTGGAGTCTCTGGTTTTGCATGTAAGAAGGAAAGAACAAAAAGGTCTAATTGCAATAAACACTCACCAAGAAAGACAAACAACACAACAAAAACTTTATGTACAGAGAAAAAAAAGATTTACTTACAACTGATGCAACTTTAGATCCTGCCCATTATAAGATAGAGGCAGGGAAACCCCATTAGGATACCCAATTTTGAATGAGTTAGGACCCAATACCTGCATGATAGTGAATGGTCCTTTCCACAGAGAATCAAATTTCTTATGAGCTCCTTTCAGTTCTTTGCATTTGTCCCAGAGTAAAACTTGATCTCCTAGCATGAATTGTCGTGGTCTAGTTCTGTGATCAAAAAATTTATTAACCCTTGCTTGATGAGTAGTGATGTGATCTACCAATTCTTGTCTCTCCTCTTCAATTTTTGTAAGGTACAAAATTCTCTTCTCCAGGGCATTTTGAAATAAATCATCTTCTATTACTTTCTACAACCTAGCGAATGATAACTCCAACGGTAAGGACAACTGAGTTTCAACTCCTTGTACCAATTAAAATGGTGTCATACCGATGGCCCTTTTGGGTGAGGTCCTATCTTCTAATAATGCCTAATATAACCTTTTATGCCAATCCTTTGCATTCTCAATGACCAACTTTCGCATTATAGAAATCAGATTCTTATTGCTAGATTTAGCCTAGCCACTTCCTTGCGGATAGTAATCTGAAGAATGAGATAAGTAAATGCCATGATCATACCCAAAAAAAAAAATGAATTCTTTAGAAGAGAAATTTGGGGCAATATCGGTCACAATTTTCTGGGGTACACCATAACTAGTCATGATATTTTCTTTCAAGAAGGTACAAACAATTTTTGAAGTGGTCTTCCTGACAAGGACTGATTCTACCCACTTCATAAAATAATCCATGTCTGTGAGGATATGGGTATGACCGACACTTGACAGAGGATTCAATGGGCCTACAAAACCTAATCCCCATTGCTTGAAGGTTTCATCTATGACTATCGGTCTTAATGGCAAAGAAGCTAAATGAGGCCTTCCTGACAATAATTTGCATTTCTCGTAGCCTGCAACCCATTTATAGGTGTCTTTAAACTTTCTGGGCTAGTAGTAACAACTCCTGAGAATTTTGAATGCTGTTACAGTGGATGAATAATGTCCTCTGCATGCTTCATTATGAAAAACTTGTAGAAGCTTCTCCTGCTGCTCTTTGTCAACACACCTTAAGAATGACCCATCTAAACCTTTCTTATATAGGATATCATCAACAATCACATATTTTGCAGCCTTCAATATCAAATTTCTCTTTTCTTTGGTAGTTAGATGTTGAGGGTGTATACGGTGAAAATGGATAATAACAATGTTGAAAGACTAAATGAATTCAACCACAAAACCCTAGCCTAACAACAACACAGATCCACCATAACATATGAAGATTACCTAAGACAATGCAAATCAAATGAAATCACAAAGATTATACCATCACATATCTAATAGGGTTTGGATCTCCATTCTTCCTATCTCCATTGATCTTGCTTGATATATTTGCTCTCAGATTTTATGTGTGCACAAGAGCTCAACAAAGAACGGAAATGTGGTTGCAAGTAGGATTGCATATGAAAATGCAAAGGCGTAGTGTAGTCAGGTAGTCAATTGATCAAGTAGTTAGGGTTGATAATGAAGAAAGCATCTCCTTATATATAAGACACTATAAGAAATGGAGGGATAAGATTGAGAGGTGTAAAAGATAAATGGTTGGCTATGATTAGAGGGTAGGTAAAAGAAATAATAAAATAATGAAAGAGGTAGGTAGTGTATGAATTAAGAGATGAATCACATGTGTCATGGGTAGAAAAGGCTAATGAATTAATTAAATAAATACAGATTCATTTAATTAATAGAGGAAGTGAGATGAATTAAATAAATAAGAGTATTTATTTATTTAATTTAGGAAAAGGATAATTTAAATAAATAAAGGTATTTATTTAAATAAGAAATAAGGCTAAAAGAGGATAAATGAATTAATTAAATAAATAAGAATTTATTTAATTAATATAATAATTAGGCTAAAATAATTAAATAAATAAAGATATTTATTTAATTAAACATGACAATTTTAGGTGTCTACATTTTGCCCCTCTTTGAGACAATGCAGCTTGTCGCGTTGTTTCAAAGAAGTTAATATGAACTGATACAAAGTTGCCCCAAGATGGGAATGATATGCCCCCTTGAGAGATTGGATGAAAATGTCTGAAAAGATCATAGACAATCTCTCGATAAGAAAGAAAGGGTAGAATAGATTGACCGGATAGAGTGACAAAGTCACGGGATAAAGAAGACTAACTCGGGAGACTAGGGCTAGGGTAGTCTACAAGATAGACCACAAGCGGAAAACATCCTCATTGTCATCCACACATCCAAGAGATTAGAGTGCAGAGAACGAATAGAGAAGCAGCAGTCAGCAGCGATGGCATTGGTTCATAGATTCGATCGCATTCGCCGATTTCAGAGGCCAGCAGATGCAGGAGAGCCGGTAAGTACTGCAAAACCTCCTTGTAGTTTGTCGCAATAAATGTTTTCATTAATGCATGCTAGGTAGAGCAATAAATACTTTTTAGAATATGTCAAACAAGGTCAAAAAATGCTAAGGCGTGTCTATGCTGGTGCCAGGCGCATCTGGGTTGGCTAGGCGTGTTTGTGTCTTCTAGGTTGAATCGACAGTTCTGTGATGAACATATGTTGTTGATTGGATAAGCTGTTGAGAGGATACACTCAAGCAGGTCCTCTAGGAAAGACTAGGATAGCAGATAAGGCTAGGATTGACAATTCTGTGATAGAACATACGTTGCCAATTAGGAAACTACTCAAGAGGATACACTCAAGTAGAGGCCCTAAGATATGATAGATCGACGCACTTTGTGACGAATAGTGAGTACCAAGATATAGTACTTAGTGATGAACAGGGAGTGGAAATATGAGCAGCACTTTGTGATGAACAGGGAGTACAAATATGAGCAGCACTTTGTGATGAATAGGGAGTGCAAATATGAGCAGCACTTTGTGATGAACAGGGAGTGCAAAATACGTAGTACTTTGTGATGAACAAGGAGTACCACTAGGATCAATATCAACACTTTGTGATGAACAGTGAGTGCCACTAGGATAGAAGCAACACTTTGTGATGAATACTGAGTGTCACTGGGATAGAGTATCATATGATAGATATAAGCACTAGGATAATAAGCAGTATTTTGTGATGAACAATGAATGCCACTTTAACTGACACAGTTGATTTGCTTGACTGCAGGAGTACCTACCTATGCTGGAGTCACGAGAGAGATTCCCATCGGCTCAAAGTTTGCAAGCAGAGCTGACAATTGAGGATAGAGTAGTGGTTGAGGTTATGGGCTTGCGACATATTTTGTGTGTGCCTGAGTTTTGGGCGAACATGGGATTGCTGACTGTGCTAGCTGAGAGATGGAACTCAAATACTTATATGTTTCATTTGCCAATGGGTGAGATGACAGTCACCTTAGAGGATGTATATAGGATTTTGAGAATACCGATCGATGGGGAGTTGATACCCTATGATCAAGATGGAGATAGGGATGCTCTGAGATGAGTGTTCCAGGATCTGGGATTGGAGATGAGGGCTGGACACGTGGCTTGGGATACCATGACACAGACAAGATTAGCACTACTAGCAATACTGATAGGAGTGATTAGTGGGTTCTTATGTATCAGTTTTGTACTATTTTGTATGATGATGTAGACACCTTCGGGTGATTTTATAGCCATATGTATTTTGACATCATTGTATCATGACACTTATGATTATATATATGAGATGATTCATCTTTGCGGCAGCTATATGCACGTGTACCTATGTGATGTATGTTTCTATGTGATGCTTATGATATGGATGCAAATATGTACATGAGGAAATGCAATATTTTTGTTCTTTTATGTTTTTATATGTTATGCAAATGTGAATGTGAATGTATGAAATGCAGATGAATATGATAATGCAAATAATTATTTACATGATGAAAATGTAAAATGTGCTAACATGTGTTGTGTGCAGGATGTAATGCAATTGTGATATCTATATGTATGTATGAATTCTTAACATGTGATAATGCAGGTGTAACTACATGAAATGCAGATACTTTTGGTGTGTCATTATACTCAGTCGTGTGATAGTAGGCTACACGGACTCAAGAAGGACTATGGAGGTCAATCGAGAAAGGGGGATGGAAGGTAGAAGATATGAAAGTGAAAGAGCTTCTTGCGCATTATCATCATTGAGCTTTATTATGGCAAGTAGGTTATGGCAATCTAGATATATGTTCGACCCAGAAAGTCATTGTAGCTGTTTGCATTGAGATAAGACAGTCGCAAACAAGGAATGCCCTAGTTCATACTAGACTCACAGTGTCCTCATATCCTTGGACAAGTCATAGAATTATTAAGAGTCAATCTACAAACAGCAAAAGAAAAAAAATAGGTGACGATACCCCATCCTCGCCTTTCTAGTCCAAGACATCCTCGAGATAGAATCTCTAGTCAAAGACATCCTAGAAAAGCTAAAAGACATGTCACCAAAAAGATAAAATCAAAAGAAAACCAAGACTCGACACCAACATCTATTGTAGTCCTCAAGTTTAGTGTCTCTTGTCACTTGTACAAGTCTTATTTGATTGTGGTCACAATGTTTACTTTCACAAAAAGGATAGATAGCACTGAATCATATGTTGTCTGAGTCTGTTGAAAGATTTGATTTGTTGAAGCCCATTGTTACTGATGTGTCTCATCTGAAACTAACTAAATCCATGAAACTGATACTTTATTGCGGAGAAGACGACACTTTATTGCGGATTGGCGATGCAAATGTTGCTTTATTGTGGATTGTGCACGGTTAGAATGAAGAAAAGTAGAAGAAATTGTACTCCTCAAAACATGTGATGCTCTCAGTTCCACACCCATCACTAGATGTGGGATTTGCCTTAGCCACAGATAGGAGCTGATTTATTATGGACGGAAACTGAGGGATTATGATGAATGGCTAACCAATCTTAGATAGATCAATAACAAGCCATGATGGGGATGGATAAGTTTATTATGCATGGATAGGTTATGAGTGTGTGCAAAGTGAAGGATGAAATGGAATCCTGAAGGAGGGAGGAGCAATGTCTCTACACATGGCATCGGTGACCCAGTTTTCACCATGGTACTTGCCTAGGGCGCCACCGAAGTGGTTTTCACCGTTGGATGAAAATGTTTTTTTGTTTTTCAATTTTATTTGTTGTCACAAGGTGCCTGTTTGCCAGGTTTTCACCAAGTCACGATTTTTATTTTTTATGATTTTTTTATTGTCTTTTTGAATTTTATGATTTTTTTGTATTTTTGAATTAGGATACTCTAAAGAGCTATTTGTAAAGCCTGTGAAGGTGTATGTTGTTGATAGGATCCTCCAAAGGTTCACCCTCTATGGTTGAGAGATGATATGCACCAGATCCATATGCTATTGTGATGATGTAAGGACCAAGCCAATTTGGTTCAAACTTGCCCTTCTTCTCTTTGTCTTGCTGATTTTTAGGATTTTCTCTGAGAACCAAGGCACCCACCTCAAATGTGTGAGGCTTAACCTTATGATTGTAACTACAATGTTCCTTGACTAAATGATGTGTATCTCGAGTGTCTATCTTCCTTGATGAAGAAACTGAGATAGAATTACTAGTGTGTGGAATACACAGGCCTGTATGCGTGTCACCTAAAGAAGTTTGGGCATCACTGACAACAAAGTCCTTTGAGGAAGCTCCATTAAAGGTCCATGATGTATCACTAGAAGGAAAAGGATGTGTGGAACAAGTGGATGAGTGACAAAGGCTTGTGATTACTAAAAGAAGTGAAAGTAGGATAGCATGATGGAGACTTAGGATCAACAAGTATGCTTTTTGACTTGAAATTTTAGAACTTTTGCCCCCAGTTATTTTGATATTAGGGGAGATCAACTCTTGCTCTTTTTCTTTCATAGTATTTTTATCCTTGACTTTGATTTTTGCAGAGTCCAATAGCTTTTGATTTTGATTTGTACTAAAGGACTTCTCTTTAGTTTTGACTTTTAGATTTTTCTTTTCAAAGCTTGATTTTTCATCCCCAATGAGTAAGGGCTTTTGTAATTCTTGTTGATCCAAGTCTGGAAGTGGAGTGGAAATGGAATGAGTGGATGAAATAATAAGGCTATGTGAGTTCTCAAGAGGGTTGGCGATACACTCAACAAATTCTTTATTGGAACCACTCTTAGGACTATTGATATCAAGAGTTGCTTGCACCACTAGAGGAGATTTGCATTCAGACTTAGTAGCCACAACACTACGTGGTTCACACCCAATTCCTTGAAAATTATTTATAGATTGTTCCTATCTACTGAATACCATAGGAGATAGTGGGAGTTGATCAACATGAAAGATATACTCACCACATCCCAGATCTTCAATCTTGAATTTTTCTTTGAGCTTTTCTTGCTTTGATGTAGAAGGTTTCAAGGATTTTGGATCCACATATGCTGATGAAGGAATAGCTTCTCGATTGACTGGGATTGTTATTTCTGATTGAGGTTGCAGATTGTTGCAATATATGAATGGATTTGGATCCGCTTTGACAGTCACTTCATCTCTTTTGTGTGGAAACTTGATACATTGATGATATGTAGATGGTACTGCGCTCACCTCATGAATCCAAGGACGTCCCAAGAGTATGTTGTATGTGAGATCTAGATCAAGGACCTGAAAAACCACATCTTTTGTAACTGGCCCAACTTTGAGGGGCAAGGTGACTATGCCTTTGGATGATCACTCTTTATCATCATATGCTTTGATGGTAATTTTGTTTTTAAAATTCACATCTTTATCAGAATATCCCAATTGTTTAATTGTGCTCAATGTACAAATGTTTAGACCAACATCTATCAGGACTCATTTTATTTGATGTTTGTGTAGGAAGGCTTTGATGTGTAAAGGTGCATTATGTGGTTGGCTTACGGAGGCGTCATCGGCTTCTATGAATTTAAGGGAGTGTGGAACAGAAAGGTATCCCACCATAGCTTGAAACTGGTCCACATTCAGATCAGTAGGTATGGAAGTGTCTCTCAGAGTTTTGTCAAGAATGGATCTATGTGCAGGGGATATGCGTAAGAGCTCAAGGATTTGGATAAGTGCGGGTGTCTTCCCCAACTATTCTACAAGGTCATACTGAGGCTTAGTTGATGAGGAAGTGATTTTTTTAGCTGGAGCACCTTGCAAAGTGAATTTACCTCGATGAGTTGTAACATTACATTCAGAGGTAGGTTCGGAAGAAGATCCAATGCCTTTTAGGACAATCTTGGGTCTATGGGTATAATTCTCCGACGTTTTGTCCTTGATGATAATGGTAGAGACATAATTGTCCATCAAAATGTGATTGATAGTTGAATCATAGTTATAAGATACTCTTGTATAGCTGGTTTGGTCATCTGTGGCTTTAGCTTTTCCCTTGTCATGTTTTGGGAATGGTTCCTTAAACATCTCATGTTCTTGATTGGATGAGTGTCCTTCAATCTCAATGTCACCTCTATCAATGAGACCTTGTATAATGTTCTTTAGCTGATGACAATTTCCTGTTTTATGTCCCTTGCTCTTATGAAATTCACAATATTCATCATCATTCCACCAATTTAGTTTGACCTTTGGCTCATATGGAGGAAAATATGGAATTATGATTATCTTGTTTGCCACTAGCTTTTTGAAAACAGACTCAAGTGGTTCTCCTAATGGAGTGTACTTCCTTCATGATTTGGAAGTTGTTTGAGTATTCACTTGATTATTTGTAGAGCTTGATCCAGAAAAAATGATTTTAGGTCGCATTGTATAGGCATCCACAACACCATCATTGACTGTGTTCTTGTTTTTGTTCCAAAACCTTGGCTTATCTTTTCCTTTAAAGTCCTCTTTGTTTTCTATGAATATCTTAATGACCCCTTGTTCAATTAGGACCTTCTTTGTTGCTAAGCCTTTTTCAATGACGTCCTTGAAGGTGGACAAACAAGCTTTTCTTAGGTCATAACCAATGTTTTTGTTAACATTTTGGGTGAACATCTCTACCATTTGTTTTTGTGGAATTTCACAAGAGCGTCTACTGGCTAGATTCCTCCATCTTTATAAAAATGATGAAAAAGATTCTCCATCCTTTTGTTTGGTGTTGCACAAAGTAGTGACTGATATGTCTGTCTCTATGTTGTATGAGAAATGTTGGATAAATGCCTCTACTAAGTCACCCCATGATTTAATTCCAGGTGGATGTTGGGAGAACCATTCCATAGCTTGATCACCTAAGCTTTGTGGGAATAATCTCATCAAATATGTCTCTTCTGCTGCTACTTCAATGCAAGTTGTGAAAAACTGTCTTATATGTGCCTTAGAATCCCCTTTTCCTCTGTACTTATCAAACTTAGGTGTCACAAAATGTGTAGGAAATGGAGGCATTGGAATGCTTTTGTCAAATGGATAGGGACATATGTCTCTCATTGTGTAAGTTGGCTTCGGTGTATTTATGTCCTCCATTTTCTCTTGCAAGTCCTTGATTTGCTGTTCCAAATTGTTCTTAGGTGGAGATCAACTTCTTGGACCATACCCCATGCCTGAACCACCAGGTGGAGGAAGAGTATGTTGCATATATGGATGGTATTGATCATACACATGTTCATATGGAGGAGGTCTATAATGATGTTGTGTATATGGACCACTTGGTATAGAGTCATGGTGAGGAATAGAATATCTGTTTTGTCCATGTATACCATACTCTATACGCATGTCATGAGTTTGTTCTAATGTGTTGCCCCCAAATTTGACACGGAGTTTCCTTGTGTCCAAATTTTGAGCATGCCTTTGGATATCCAATTTCTTTGGTGGTTGATCCTTAGCATTAGTTTGTGATTGAGCATATTTTTCTGCATAAGATTTCCATAATGGTCTGCGAAGGTGAGTATCATATGCTTGACCATGTGTGTATGGGACCTCTGGTTTTTGAAACAAAGATGATGGTGATTTGGGCACAAGATATGGTCCTCTATTGCTTCGATTATTAGGCCTCCTTTGATCCATGTTGGAGTGAGATTGTTGCAAAGATCGATTTTCCATTATTTGAGACATGTCAAAATCATGAGGGATCTTGGCTCCACTGTGTGCCATCACTTGTAAGAAATATTGTCTATCTCTCTTCATTATTTCCTCAACCAATCTATTGAAACGGGGATCCATAATGGTGTCTTCCACTTCTACTGAATGTATGGAAAATTTGTCCATATTGTCATTGTGTGTATCATTGTGGTTTGTGTTGTCCATGTTCTCAACATTTGGAATGTTTCTATAAGCATCCATGTTAGGTAATGTGTTATGATCAGAATTGAAAAAGATATCATTTTCATATTCATAGGAACTCATGTTTGCGGACTCTTGAGCCTCTTTAGTTTCTCTCCTAGATTTTTGGGAACGTGTTTCAACCATGAACTAGGTATTGACCAAGATGTGTGATACTAGATGAATATGGAAAGAGTATGGAAGACCAAGAGTTGGATAGAATGTGAATGAATCTGAAGTTTACTTGCAATGTCCAAATTGTAAGACCAAGTATGTATGCAGTAGAGTAGGTGTGGCTTCCAAAGAGATGATAGTTTCTCTTGATGAGGTAAGTTGACCTTGACTCTAAGTAAGACCAAATGAGACCCAAAGGTGATAGACCTTGATGAGGGACCACTCAGCAAAATGTTGTTGTATGTAATGTGTTGACAAAGTATGATGAGGACAAGCAAGTGACCTTTTGACTCAAGTTTAGACAAATGTGAGTGTAGTGTAAGGTGTAAAGCAATGATGGACTTTGTGAGACCCAAAAGACAGGTTGAATTCTAGAAAACCTAGAGAGATACCTAGGAAGCTCAATAAATCTGAAACTGACTGTTCCTTGTTTGCTGGATTATGAAAGTTTTCAATTTTGAATGCAGACGTGCCTGTATACTTCACAGATGCGCTTAAAGGACACAGATGCTATTCTGTCAAACACAAACATGGTTCTGTCAGACACAGACGCGTTTCTAAGATGTTGTAAATGTAATATTTCTCAAAAGACATAGACGTGTTTCTGCCCTTCACAGACGTGGTTATATGACACAAACGTGGTTCCGTCAGACATAGACGCATTTTTGTAAACTTTGTGTATTTTTTCCAATCTATGAAGCTATTTTGTTGTGACCAAATCTGAATGTTTGACTGTTTTTTGTGACAAGAGAACACAGTGTCGATGAGGACTCAATGTTTGCAAGTGTTTAGACTCAAAATGACTCAAAGAAAAGTGTGGTTTTTGATGTAAAATTGTTTTGCATACACTTGAAGACACAAAAGACACAATGTTTTGGTGTTTGGTCTTGAATGTTTGATTGTTCAAAATAAGACAAGCACAATTCTTATGGATGGCCAAGACAATAGTTGTTGATCCCACATGGAGTTTCCCTCGAGGCTACGCTATTCAGAGCGGATACTTAGATGCTTGACCCCACTGGCTCCACCCTCGGCACTCACTTCTCGGGGTAGCCAAGCATCAGTCCCCACAAAAACTCCTTGTGGCAAACTTTGTATCTCTACTAAGAAATGTATGTGTGTGGGCCGCTACTAGAGGTCCGACCTCCTGCCCCAACAACTAGAAGGATTTTGGCTTCTAAAACAAAAAGGTGCTAGTAAGGGCATCTGCTCGTGTGGCCATACATGCGGCACTTTCAGCTCTATAAATATAGAAGGCTCCCAGCCAGTAGGGGTTACGCCCTACAACTGATCAAATAAATTTTATCAAACGGGTTTATGGGGAGACATAGTGTCGGTATGAACTAATCAGCACACGTTATCCATAGTTTTCACCATGGATACAGTTGTTTATAGTGGTTCGAAAGAGGTGAGTTTTCCTCGCTACCACTTGGGTCGATCTCTCCTCACTATTAGTCCTAATGACCACATGAGGAGACAGGGCCTGTAAAGATGAAACAAAAAGAGCCTATTGCTCAAGACACAAAAGACACCAGTTCAATTTTAGTGCACCAATTGAAGTGTTTGATAATATATGAAAAAAAGGCACACAATAAAGATCAAAAACCCTTGCCAAAATTCTTCAACAAATATTTGTTAGTATTTTGGATTGTTTGAAATGATCACCCCTTCCTGCAAGCACACAAGTTAGGTAAATTTTAGATCCAAAAGACTTTGTGAAATAGGGGCCTTCAACAATGTGTTTTGTTGACCAATTCAAAGATCTGATTCATCACAAAAAAAGACCAACTGTAAAATTTTATGAAATTTCCAGAAATGTAAGAAAATCCTAAAAATTTGCTAATTTGCTCCAAAAATTAATTTTTTATGAAAAATCATAAACAATTTATATAAAATGCAAAATTGATCCAAAAAATCTAACATTTTTACTCAACAGTCCTGAGCGTCTTCCAAACCTGCATAAAAAAATTCATGCAACAAATCCAAACAATTTGTGAGATATGAGCAAAATAATGCAAAACCCTAATTTTCAAAGATCTGATTTTTGAGGAATGATTTTGCATCAAATTTAAAATAACAAAAAACAGAGTCTGCGTATAATTATGAGAGCTTTCCAAAAATGTAAAAAAATCTGAAAAATTCACTCATTTTCTTTCAAAATTAATTTTTCATGAAAATACATAAACAATTCATAGAAATTTCAAATATGCTCCAACAACTCTGAATTTTTACTGCCAATCTCTGATAATGTTATTGACTTGCCAAAAAAATTTGATTCCAAAATTCAAAGCCCTTTGTGAGATCTGATCAAAACAATGAAAAACCCTAATTTTTAAAGATCCAATTTTTTAGGAAATATTTTGCATCAAAATTAAAATCAAAAACAACAGATCCTATGTATAATTATGGGAGATTTCCAAAAATGTAGGAAAATCTTAAAAATATGCTCATTTTCTCTCAAAATTAATTTTTTATGAAAATTCATAAAAAATTCATAGAAAATTAAAATATGCTCCAATATATCTGAATTTTTCTTTGAGAGCTCTTGATACTATCTTCAACTTGCAAAAGAAATTTGGTGTACAATTTCCAAGCCGTTTGTGAGATCGGATCAAATCTCTCCAAGATCTTGATTTTGTGTCCAAAACCCTAGCTGCACAAGGTTATTCTCCAAATTGTTTTACAAAACAACAATATAGGGTTAGAAAAATCTGCAAAAAACATAGATCTAACAAAAATCCATATCCCACGGGGCATGCCAAAATGTATACGATGAAAATGGATAACAATAATGTTGAAAGACTAAATGAATTCAACCACAAAACCCTAGCCTAACAACAACAAAGATCCACCATAACATATGAAGATTACCTAAGACAATGCAAATCAAATGAAAACACAAAGATTATACCATCACATGTCCAATAGGGTTTGGATCTCCATTCTTCCTATCTCCATTGATCTTGCTTGATATATTTGCTCTCAGATTTTATGTGTGCACAAGAGCTCAACAAAGAACGGAAATGTGATTGCAAGTAGGATTGCATATGAAAGTGCAAAGGCGTAGTGTAGTCGAGTAGTCAATTGATCAAGTAGTTAGGGTTGATAATGAAGAAAGCATCTCCTTATATAGAAGACACTATAAGAAATGGAGGGATAAGACTGAGAGGTGTAAAAGATAAATGGTCAACTATGATTAGAGGGTAGGTAAAAGAAATAATAAAATAATGAAAGAGGTAGGTAGTGTATGAATTAAGAGATGAATCACATGTGTCATGGGTAGAAAAGGCTAATGAATTAATTAAATAAATAAGAGTATTTATTTATTTAATTTAGGAAAAGGATAATTTAAATAAATAAAGGTATTTATTTTAATAAGAAATAAGGCTAGAAGAGGATAAATGAATTAATTAAATAAATAAGAATTTATTTAATTAATAGAAGAATTAGGCTAAAATAATTAAATAAATAAAGATATTTATTTAATTAAACATGAGAATTTTAGGTGTCTATAGAGGGCATTCTCCATAAGTCAAGTAATAAGCCACATCAGTGACCCATTCATCCTGCAAACTAACAGATAATGTTAGTGGGAGTTTGTCCTCCTCTTCCTTGTTTTCAGCAATCAAACGACATAATACTTTCCCCCGAACTAATTTGGTTGGTCGGATGTCCAGATCAAACTCCTGAACCTTTGAAACCCAAGTCACTCTATTATTCATCCCTACCTCTTGCTAAGTCAAGATACTTTTCATAGTAGGATTTGGTACAAAGAAAATTGAATGAGAATGCAGAACATAATATTTGAAATGCTTCACAGCTTTAACAACTGCAAATGCCTGTTTTTCTACCAATGAGCAGTTCAGTTCATGATTTTTTAGTGGGATACTCATGAACACGATAGGGACTTCTTGATTCAGTTCATGATTTTTTAGTGGGATACTCATGAACACGATAGGGACTTCTTGATTCAGTTCATTCTTTTGTAGAAGAATACCAGAAATTGTGTACTTTGAAGCATAACAATACATGATATTTTCTTTCTTAAAATTAGGATTTATTAATGTCGGAGCATGAGCAATTGCCTTTTTAACCTCTTCAAAATATTTTTTTGCTTCTTCCTTACACTTGAAAATTTGCTTCTCACTCATCATCCCTACAATATGTTTAAAAATATCAACAAAGTCTTGTATGAACCTTCTAAGGAAACTCACTTGCCCAAAGAATGACTTGACACCACTTCTATCTGATGGCAGACTTAACTGTTGAATGGCTTTTACCCGATCAGGATCTATCTTGATACCGCCTTGTGAAACTATATGTCCAAGTAACTTTCCCTCTGTAACACGAAAAATTGACTTCTTTGGGTTGAGAGAAATACCATGGTTCCTACATCTTTTTACCACAGTCTCCAAATCTCTTAAGTGATTTTTCCTTTTTTTACAGAAAACTATCAAATCATCAAGATAAATAACTATAGTGTTACCAATGAGGTGATTGAATGAGAGGTTCATTTGCCTTTGACAAGTTGCCCCCATATTTATTATGTCGAAAGGCATTCAATTGTAAGCAAAATTTTGCCAAGGAGTTGTGATGGATGTCTTATGATGATCTTCTTTTGCTACACTTATCTGGTTATAACTAGAGAATCCATTAAGCATAGACATCATCTCTGTCCTAGTAACAGTTAGGAGAATATGACCCATCGATGGCAATGGATAGTTATCCTTTAGACTAGCCTAATTCAAGTTACGGAAATCCACACAGATCCTTATTTCTCCATTCTTTTTGGGAACTAGAACAATATTGGCCACCAATGTGGAATGATGAATAGGATAAATAATCCTCACCTGGAGCGTCTTATCTATTCTTTGAAAATAGCATATGCAACTTTGGGAATATAATTTCTTAATTTTTGTCTAAAAGGAGCTACTCCAGGCTTTAGAGGGATATGATGTTGAAACTGACCATTCCTGAAGTCTTTCAAATCCTCATAAGACCAGGTAAAACCTTCTAAATACTTTTGTAGCAGTTTAACAAACAAATGTTTTTCCTTATGGTTACAACATGTGCCTAAATTAACCATCTTTGGGTTGTTTTCATCACCTAAATTAATCTTTTCATATTCTCCCAATGTGTCAGTGGTTTGAGAAATATCTTCTTTAACATACATGTCATTGCGATCAAAGAGGCATTCTAAAGATACAAGACCTTTTGGAATTCGATTTCCCTTCAATTGAACAACTTCTTTTTAAAGGATTTCCCCTGGATTTGAACAAAATTCATTGCACTCGTTCTCAGAACCTTCAAAGAAAGATGAGGCAAACATTTCAGCATTCTACAAAAATTGATTCATGTGTTTATCATTTCCAAACACTTGCCAAAAATTTGAATTGTCAAGTACATTAGGACAATATACAACTTCAATCCTGTAAACATTCATATCGAAGTCAAGATTTGATTGCAACAGAGATGCTAACACTGCTAAAGAATCTGCCTGGGAATTTTGGTCTCTAGGAATTGCTACAATTGAGAAAGTATCAAAATATTCGATCTCATCCCAGACTTGGTTCCTATAATGTATGAGCCTTTCATTCTTTACCGAGAAGACTATCATCGACATTCACATCCAACTATCATCCTAGGTTTATAACACCATCCTATATCTTTAGCATAACATATCATATCATATTCTATCATGTATCATACTACACAAAACATTCTTCCTACATCAACATAGCTCAACCAATCATAAATATACATAAAACATCCTCATCCATATCATCCCAAGTATCAGATCAATTTCAATCTTGTTGGGAAAATGGTGCCCCAACATTCCAATTACATAAGGTTATTATTTCTAGTGAGTTTAAAATTATGTCCAAAAATTTCCTCTCGAGTTTGAATGCCTTAAAGAAAAATTTTGGGACCAAGAGTGGTGGTAACCAATGTAGCGAGTTATGTATTGATAGATAACTTCATGAGCTTTTTGATAGTTCAAATAGTTCATCAATCAAAAAATTTGATCAAAACTTATGTCATTTGAAATTTGGATCTCTTAAAATAGGAGATGCAAAAACTTGTTGGATACATAAGGGAGTTGTATGGGGGAGTCACACATGTTAGTACGTATTTTTGTAGATCATAGAGAATCTTGAATTGGAGATAATTTGGGTACCATTTTTTGGGTTATTTTCAACTTATATTATATACTGTTGATTTATGGTTTCATCAATAAAAGCAAAAACCCGTGTCACACTTTTATAAAGGAAGTGGCCAACACAACTAAAACTATTCAACTTTGAACGCATAAAAGTGGAATTTCTAATTTGAATTTCAAAATGATATAAACTAATGAAATATAGAAATATTCAGGAAATTTATGCCTGTGATGTTTTGAATATTAAAAAAAATGATTTTTTTATATATTTAAAAGGAGATTTTATATTGCTGAAAAATGTTGAAAATTAGGGGGTCTAGTCGGCGTCACCAAAAAGAATGAAAACACACTTATTTTTTTGGGATTTAAATTCTTCAAATAAATGACATGCATATGCAGTGTAGAAAAAAAGAAAAAGAAAATTTTGATGTATTTTTTCCTCGTAATAACATTTTAAAGTCCAACATAGTTGAATTTGATAGTTTTCATTTGGTGTTACTTTTTTTCTATTAAGTTTATCATTAGTAAAAAACAAATTATACCTTTTTGAAAAAGATTTTATCCTCTAGTGAAAAATATATATTGTAAAATATTTTAATATGATTTAATATTTTATTTAGTTTCAAATTAGCCTCTTCTCAAACTTAGAAACCTACTTGCAATATTTAAAAAATAAAAAATATTAAAATTAATTATCAAAACATTAAAAAATATATATGTCTAGATTCTTGACTTTCAGTTCTACAAAAGGGTATTCTTAGATTTTTTACTGTAGAAAAATACAGCAAAAGTGAAAAGTTTAAAAATTTATTAAAAAATGATGATGTGGTTGTCACTTAGGATGCCGATAAGCATGTTTGGCCAGAAATATTTTGGTCAAAATCATTTTGGCCAAAATGGTTTCAGTTGAACCTCTTTTAGCTGAAACAGTTTCGGTCGAACACCTTTCTGTCGGGAAGTGGTCGACCCACAACGGTTTCCTAGGTGACCAAGTTCCTATATGATCTTTTATATCCTATTATTATTTTTATTTACAAGTAAATTTGGAAGTAAATGGAATGTATATTTGAAGGTGAATTTGAATGTAAATTTGAAGGTGAATTTGAACATTAATTTGAAGGTGAATTTGATCATAAATTTGAAGGTATATTTTGTATGAAACTTGTTATTTCCTTTATGCGGATTTAAGTTTATTAATTTAGAGAATAGGTTAATATTAATATCTAATTGTGCAAGTGACCTATTATTTATAACATATTGATACAATCATATTCTCTTTAAAATAATGCCAAAAATTAGGAAATTTACTTGGACATTGTTTATCATAACAACATTATATGAATGGGAGTTTATTTTTCTTTATTAAATAAATAAAATATCTATTGTTTCAATTAATGATGGATTAAATAAAATAATGAGTCAATATAATGTTATACTTATTTATAGAATTATTTTGAGAAATTGCTTTTATTTGTGTAACTATATAACTTAGGTGTTAATTTTGGCTACATATTGGTTCCATTTTGGAGACCTATTTTCTTTTATGACCTAAATAATTGGGAGTGTGCATTAGATTAGATAACACTTTAATTTGGTGCATTAAAAAAAGCCCTTGTTTGAAGTGTTTGGTGCACTTGCACACTTTTGTTTTGTATAACCCTAAGGTGTTTTGTGAAATTAAACTACATAATTTTCCTAACATAGATATCTACATGATTATTTAGTACATATGAATAGTTATACATAATTCTTTTCTACAACATATTGTTGCTGAAAACTTTCATGAACCATGGATTTGCCCTAAAGGATAACCAAACCATTCATGATAGGAGGTCTGGAAAGCATATATGGTACCTTATTATGGACACCCTTCTTGTACTTAATTAATAAATGAAATCTTTGAAGGAATCCCATCCATCTAAAGTTCCTACTTTACTGTGATTTTGATTGTGAATGTAGATATTGTAGTGGATGGTGATCAGTGTGGATGATTGTTTCTTTGCCCATTAGATAGTGCTTCTATTTTTTAACACTTTGAACTAGTGCATAAAGTTCCTTATCATAAGTAGGATAGTTATTGACTAGAGATGTGAAATTTTTAGAGTGACAACATACCATCTTACCTCCTTGCATTAGAACTTTTCCCATGGAAAACCCACTTGCATCGGTTTCGACCTCGAATGGTTTCTGCAAATCTAGCAAAGTTAGAATAGGCGTGGTGCTCAACTTCTCCTTCAAAGTGTTGAAAGACTTCTGTTGAGGTCCTCCCCACTAGAAATTAGTCTTTGTACTTTTCAATGCTTGAAATGACAATTTTATATAGGAGAAGTTAGAAATAAAATTTCTCCAATATTGAACAACACCTAAGTAACTTCTGACTTCGGTTACTGTACTTGGTTTAGGCAATATTATAATTACCTGGACTTGTTGGATCTCAAATCAACAGATTGGATAGGTTCTAAGGAAATGCCAACTCCTATGATCAAACCCTCCAATTTGACTTGGCCAACTTATAGAGTGAACCTATTTGGTTACTAACTCTGTCACTTTAGGCTCTGCAAGACCTAGGTCGGTATACCTATTCACTAGTGTCTTTCGATGACTAATGCTTTTTATAGAAGATTCAGTATCTTGATCTAAATTCCTCCCTATCTCAGAATGGCATAGGTTCCTAGGATAGGTGGCTTTTAGATGAGTTCAAAATTGTTGTTGTGAAAGCTATTAGATATTTGTGCTTGAAATTTATATGTATACACTATTGCTAATTATTTCTACATATATCTTACTCAACTATTCCTATTGCTTTAAAGTAAAGGTAATTGATATGGTAAAAAGTTGTTGTTTATGAATGATCAGTGCCTTCCTTGTTATTTGGGCTACAGAGTCTTATATTCTTCTAGGACTTGATGTATGATTTATGAGATAATTCTTAAAGTTACCCCTTTGGTAAATCTGTCAATTACTGTTTCTTAAAAGAGATCTGTCAAATGTTTATGTTATAGATAGCCTGAATGAATTTAACCCTAACCTTAAGGGACCATTCAAGAAAGAACTACAAGGAACAATGATAATTAACTAGTAGATCTTTTGATTCAGATTTATAACATAAGAACATAAACTTCATTGCAAGAATACAAGTAACCTTATCTTCTCACAGATAATATCACAAATAACTGCCTATAGAAATTTAAATAACTCACAACACATATGCAAAGGAAAACAATTGAATGTATTAAAAGTCCAAAATAGTACAGTATTATCCAGAGTTTGTATTATATTTCTTCTATCTAAAGAATCTCTCGCCCCTGTTTACAAATTTCACCCCTATACATATGAGAGTGCAAGGTTGTTTTCCTGAAGAGGTGCGTCCTTTGGACTGCTTGATTACATTCGTTAGTCATTGAAAATATATTAACTAATCCCAACATAGTTATCATTAGTGCAAAATCAAATTCCTTGGGTGCCATCGTTTTACTTCTAATCTGTTCTTCCCCCCTCTGACATGCCTCTTCGCGAGTTCCATCTTACTCGCCTTCTAATATGTCGACCAAACTTGTCGGCGCAAGTTTTCGCGATGATACCCTCTTCTTAGCGCCATCCGCTTATTGCACACCGCTTTCGGTTTTTGTCTTTCTGTTTACTTCGAATCGACTTGCAAAATCTTCTTCATCCGCATAACTTTCACCGATCACTCCATCGGGTATTGGTATGACTAAGTTTCCCTCTAGCCAATGGATTCTAGTTGTCCCGAGGAATCATCCTTCTATCGGACTTTACTTTTAAGTTTTATTACTATATCGGTACAAGTAATCCCGATATGACCTCCACCTGTTCATCTGTTCGAGTCACCTTATCGGGCATCGGGGTAACTCATTTTGTGTTCATCCGATGGCCCGATGACATCAAGTCTCAATTTGTGCACACTTTGGTCATTCTTCTCCATCAACACAACTCCTCCCGATGAAATATCCACCTTCGCAACATGTTTGAATTCTTTGTCGGGTCTTGGGATACACAGAATCTCTTTCACCGATGGCTATAAGTTATCTCGATAGACCCTCTAACTTGATCCTTCTAGATTATCCTATCAGCATAGGTCACGATGATAACACCACCTCACTGCCTTCCCCCATTGGTGATCGGCATAACTCTAATAGTTATTCTCTGATGATTACACATTATCACGACGACTCGGCTAGATATTGCTTCTAATCTTATGTGATATCGGTATAACTAATTCCAATGAGACCCTCCTTCTTTCTATCGACGAATGTTATACCGATATCGGCTATCGACATAACAAATTTCATGCGTTTCCGATATGGGATGTTACGCCGATGAAACTTTTCCTTTGCTTACCTATCGGTGAGAGTTTTCCCGATGTAATCTCTTTGTTTGCAACGAGCTCATCTTTCTCATCAAGCATTGGGATGACTCAAAGCACAGCTTCCCAATAATGTATGTTATCCCGATGGCCTAGCTCCCTTCTATGCTTGGTACCGCTTCATCGGAGAAAGTTTCTCCGATAGAGTTGCCTTCTCCACTTAGTCCATCGGGTATCGGGGTAGCATAAATTGATGCTTTCCGATGACCTAGTGACGTTGCCAACAAGTTCTCTGCCTCATCCGATATCGGCATGAGTTCCACCGATGACCCCATTGGGTATCGGTTTAACATTTTTTCCTTGTTCCCGATGGTGAATGCTACTCCGATGAACTCTCGACTTCTTGTTACCTTATCAGTGTAGCTCTTCCCGATGATTCACCAACTTGCCACACTTCTTCCTGCCACTTGCAGATCCATATTTCCACCACCTCATCTACCACTTCACTACTGCCGGACCCACCATTTGTACATTGGTTCTTCTTTGTCGCTGGGTCGCGATTGGTAACCATCGAGCTATTTCTCATTGCAGTATAGCGACAGTCATTAGATCATCTCCAACTTTCTCACCTATTAATCCGCCTGCAAACCCCTACCATGTGGCACCTCCTGATTTGTCCTCGCATCCAGCTAGATGCCACCTAACCTGCCACTTGTCAACCACCTCAACACCGTCAAACCCACCGTTGGACCTTGGTTCTTCTTTGTCACTGGGTCGTGATGGATAACCATCGAGCATCTTTCTATTGCGGTACAGTGACCATCATCGATCTTCCTTGGACTTGCTCAGTCGTTAATCTTCATTCTTTACCACATGTATTTTGTCGCTGATCTGCAATGGTTAACCATTGAGCATCTTCCCATTGCAGATCAGCGACCACCATTGGATCATCCGCCCAACCATTAGATCTACTCGCTTTTTATCCCATTTTTTACTGTAAAATTTGGATGTCTCGAGATGCGTGCACGTGCGTCGGGTCCACCAGACACTCGATTGCCTTTTGCAAAAATCCTTTAAGCTTTAGACACTAAAGATATATGTGGCTTTGTATTTAGGTATTTAAATTTCCTCGTCACGACCAATATGGGATAAAGGCTTTTCATGCCTACATTTGTATTGCTTGAAAGTTTTAACAACTTTTTTCTACAGCACCATTCCACATTCCACTTGCATTTAAATTTGAGACTTTCTAAAGGCTTTACCCATACCGTAGGGAGGGAAGTGTTGCCAAATCTCATGGAGATTGGTATTACGCCTGCCAAGTGCATTTGTTTGAAGCTTTTTGACACCTTGCAATTGCATTCTACTGAAAGTCTTGACTTAGTGCTCTTTTTCAATGTGCCCAAGTGATGCCTTCATTTTAGAAAACTTCTTTGGCTCCAATTAAAACCATGGAATCTTACTGATTTAAATTCAATGCTCAACAAGACCTTCATAGGGTCGACTTTCAACTGACCATTTCCTACGACATAGCCCAAGTACACTAGAGATGTCTTTGCGAACTCACATTTTTACATCTTTACATAAAGTTTCTCTTTTCTCAAAACATCAAAAAAATTCTTTACATGATTCACATGATCATTCCAGGACTTACTGAATACAAGGATATCATCTAGGTAGACTATTACAAATTTGTCAATGAAATGATGAAATATGTCATTAATTACACACATGAAAGTGGTTGGTGCATTGCACAGACCAAAAATGCATTACCAACCATTCATATAGTCCTTATTTAGTCTTGAATGCAGCTTTCCAAATGTCATTTTCTACAATCCTAATCTGATGATAACCACTTCGCAAATCCATCTTAGTAAAATAAACCACATGCTTTAGCTAATCAAGTAAATCATCAATATGAGGAAGAGAATACTTGGTAATCGATACCCATCCTCCAAGACCTATCCTTCTTTGGCACTAGTACAATCGATGAGCCACAAGGAGATATACTTGGTTGAATCACTCCTTTCTCAACTAACTCCTGAAACTTGTTTTGTTGATCTCCTCATTATGTAGAACGAATAAGAAATACATGTCGATATTAGGAAGAGGCATGTCCTACTACAAATGTATCTCACGCTAGATCTCTCTCTTGGGGGGCAACCCCTTTGGTTCCTGAAAAAGGTCATCATATGTAGATATAATTTTGACCAACTCGACCTTATGCTCTAGTTTACACCCCTTAAATGCCTCAGATTTATCATCATCCTTGGATTTTACAAGCATAAGTACAATTTTTTTACTCACATTTACTATGTACTCTTTAGCATTTTTGAACAAATGATACTTATTCTCCCCCCTATAAAAGATTTCATGTCTATCAAAAAGACATGGACTTCCTAACACAAGCCCGCAAATATCTAAAGGTACTAAATATCCAAAGGAATTCTCTTTCTTTCCTCCAATCCAGACCAAAGGAATCTTTTCTAAAAATTTTCAATAGTATCTGCATTATTTAGAGGGGATCTTGAACAAATGAAGAGCATACACCGGGAGGTTCTGGAGAGTGGCTTTGAGTACCTGAATCTTACCAACTTGACTAAGGAGGTTCCCCTTCTAGCCAGCCAACTTCATATTGAACTAGTCAATCAGAGAGAGCCCAAAGGTATCAGAAGGTTTAGGTCCTAGATGAAGATCAAGGTAAAAGGAAGGAAGGAAACCAATCCCACATTCAATAATGTTATCAATCTTCTTTTGCCTTGACTAAGGATTATTGATAAAATAGATGAATCTCTTGGCTTTGTTGACCATCTATCCTGAGGCCTTTTCATAGAGGCTGAGGGTGGATTTAATGACTCTAACCTCCCCAAAAAAAGAGATCCCCAATAAGATTGTGACATCCACAAACTGCTGGTGAGAACAAGTCATGTTAGCAGAGGAAGGCTTCAAATATTTTAGAGATCCATCCAACACCTATTTATGAATAAATCTGCCCAGACTTTCGGCCATGATAGTAAACAAAATCGGGGATATAGGGTCACCTTGCCTTAACCCCCTTGAGGTTCTAAAGAAATGAGAAGGCGACCCATTAACAAAACCATTATTAGAAGCATTAGAGATAAGATACCATATTAGACCAATGAATTTACCTAAAAATCTAAAGGCACAAAGAACTTTTTTCAGAAAACACCAATCCACCCTATCATAAGCCTTTGCAATGTCCAACTTTAGAAAAAAAAAAACCCCAGAGATTTAGCCTCCATCAATGAATGAATATTCTCATGAACAGTAATGATCGAGTCAATGATTTGTCTCCCTAGGACAAAACCATTTTGTTGAGGAGAGATCAGAAGGGGAAGAATCTATAACAGTCACGAGGTGATAACTTTGGAAATGATTTTATAAAAGGAATTGCATAAATTGATAAGTCTGAAAGCATCCAAAGAATTATCCCCATGCATTTTAGGAATGAGAACAATGCATGTTGCATGTAATTCTTTAAGCAAAGACCTGGATCCAAAAAACTCTTTAACAACATTAGAAACATCATTTTCCACAATATCCTAGAAGTGTTGAAAGAAAAACATAGGAAAACCGTCAGGGCCAGGGGCTTTATTACCATCAAAGGAAAACACAACAATTTTGAGTTCCTCATTTGAGGGAATAGCTGCCAAAATATGATTGTGATCTTTAGAGAGCACTTTAGGAATAACACCCGCTAGAATACCTTGGGCATCCAGATCCAACATAGGGTCTGCCTTGAGAAGCTCCCTAAAAAATTCAACAACGGCTTCACTACTATCCTCTTCCTTCTCTATCCTTCTATCATTTCTGACAAGGTGATCAATTCTATTAGTTTTTCAATGTTTAAGAGTAGTGACATAAAAAAATCTTGTGTTTCTATCACCATTGTTAAGCCATAAAAACCTTGATCTCTATCTCCAAAAGATTTATTTGCGGGCTATGGTGTTATGGTATTTAGACAAGACATCACTTTTCTTCACAAAATTATCACCCACATATCCTTCTTTCTGTATCTTATCCTGAATGGTGTTCAACTTCACTTGAAGAGTTGATTTCTGCAAAAAAATATCCCCAAATATCTCCTTATTCTATTTTCTAAACATCTCCTTCACAAATCTCAGCTTTTTAGGTATATGAAACATAGTTCTACAATTAATTTGAACACTCCACCACTCCTTCACACTATTATGCAAGCTAGGATGGGATAACCACATCTTCTCAAATCTGGAAGGAAAATTTCTATGTTGCCCGCCTTTGGGTTCAACCATAAGACTAATAGGATAATGATCAGAGTTGAGTCTAATCATAGTATTCAAAGAACAAGAGTAGTGTTGAAGCCATTTGATAGAAATTAAGGCCCAATCCAATCTAACTTGAATCAACTCATCCCCAACTCTGTGATTTGACCAAGTGAAATAGGATCCAGTCAAGTCAAGATCAATAAGGCATTGATCGTTGCTAAAATCAGCCACAACCTATTTACTATAAAGCTATTTTTGAGAACCCCTAAATTTCTCAGCCTCCTAGAGGGGAGTGTTGAAATCTCTAATAGCCAGCCAAGGGATGTTAGGATGGTTACAGCGAAAGGAAAAAAGTCTAGCCCAAAATTTTCTCCTGGAGACTTTGTTGTTATCCACATAAATATTAGATAATATCCAAGAAAAACCATCTCGAGTATGTTTAAACAATGTAGCAACATGGTTTATATCATGACAAAGAGGAGCACCTTGGATAAAATGAGAATTCCACAAAGTGACAGCTCCTCCAAAAGCCCCACCAGAACTACTTCCTTGAGCCTCATAAAATTTCAAAAACTTAATTTTCTCCACTTTTTCTTTAAACATTTTAGTCTCTTGAATAAGAAAAATGACCGTTCTATGATCCCTAGCCAAATTATGAACTATGTCCTATTTATAACAACTATTCATACCTCTAATATTCTAGGATAAAATCTTTATTTCTTACCAGGAGAGTTAAAAGATTTTTGTGGATCGTCTGGTATGGTCCATCTGCAATGTTTTGTATACACTCCTGCTCTCTTTGCCACCTATTGGATTTCCTTCCCATGCTCTAAGAAGTTCCATAGTTCGCTCTGACTCTATTCCAAGTGGTGACACCAGCACCAGGTTTCTACTGCGTTTTCTTCTTCTTCTTTTCCAATTTAGTATAGTTCATGTCATCATCAAACTCAATCTGCTCCAAACTTATATTCTATTTTTTCTTAGGGGATTGCATCGAATCCAGAATGACCATATTCTGGTCCAAATCAGAATGACCTCCATTGGAATTTTCATATGAAGATTCACCGAGAGTGGGGGTCTTAATCAATCCTGAAAGAATATTTCCAAAAGAAGAGCCTAAGACCGGTGAAGATTGATGGTGCTTGAAAGTGCAGATAGGGTTCGCCCCTTCCCCTTAATCATCACTTCTTTTTATACTAGGGGATATGCATATGGATCCAACATCGTTCAGGTTCATTTCTTCCTCCTCCAAATCATCTTCCTCATCGGTATCAGTTGTCTCAACAATTTGAACATTATTTTCTTCTTCCCCCTATACTGAGGCATTACATTGATCATCCTCCCAGTCCTCCTCCTTCATCTCACTATTCTTCACTTCTCGTATGTTTTCTATATTGTTTTCCTCCTGACCTTTCCCCTTAGTACCAACAATATGTTCAGAGTGATGAGTATCCTCCCTGACATTGCTATCCCTTTGGACCTCATTTTTCTTTTCAGACATCTTGTTATCTTCTCCAACATTTCTATCCACTTGGATCTCATTAGGCATACTAGGGTTATTATTTTCCTTATAATCTAATCCTCATAAAGTGCTTTCTTAGGCTTCCAAACTCTATGGCCTTTATTAGCATTTTCATCTTTCTTATTGTTTTGAGGGCATCTCTTTGCCCAATGTCCAACCTTCTTGCACAAAAAATAGACAAAAGGTAATGATTCATATTCAATGATCTAGAATAGCGATCCCAACTTTGAAATGAGTTCAACTAAGGAAGGAACATCCTTAGATCTGCTAACTCCCACACATATCCCAGCATAAACCATTGTTTTCCTTGCGGTCATCATAGGGTCAATCGAGAGAAGTTCCCCAAACACTCTAGGAATACCCTTAAATATGTCTTCATGCTAATATTCTAAAGGAAGCCTTGGGAGTTTCACCCATACAGGAACTATATCAAAAAAGGCATCTTACATATCCATATTAGGAGCCCATTTTTTTAGGGTTAAGGAAGATCTTCCCATAACACATGGTCCCTCACTAAGGATCGTCAAGATATCTTCAGCACATGAGAACGTAAAGGAGAAAAAGTCCCACGGAAGAGAAAAGATATCGACCTATCCTTTGAGCTTCCATCTACGACTTACAAATACCCTTACCACATCAATATTGGGTCTAGGCCCATAAAATTTACCAAGAAGGGTAATCCCCATAATAGCAATATTATGGTCTATCACTTGATCCAAAATCAAAAGAGTCACCTTACCACTGGCCTTATCACAAATGATAGAGACAGGGGGAAAGCAAGAATTCCCGATCGGTTTGACTCCAAACAAAGATGCCCAACGATTCTCTGTAGCACCAACAAGAAAAGAACACTCAGTGACCCCCTTGATAGGTTGACTCATCTAAGGATCACGTGAAGAGACCCTATCATGAGGGCCTTCCTCAGAAGGTACTTTCCTAGTGGTACCATCACTCGGGTCCACTTGAAACCTGGTATCTCGGTCCCCACCATCTTTGTATTCATAATCTCTCTATTTATCTGAGCCGCCCGTTGGTAAAACTACAGCTCCCTAAAGCCCCAACCAAGGACCAGAAAGAGTCACCATGGATGGAGAAGGTTCAAAGTTCAAAATTCAAAAGTCTAAATTGGATTAATTATTTCAGAGCTGATTTAGAAATATTTCAAAACTCAAATTCAAATTAATAGATCCCATTTTAAATAATAAAATTACATAAATTTAGAGGTTTAAATCATTAAAAACCTAATTTATTTTGCTTAATTTGGTTTGTGGGTTGTACAATTTTTCACATCAATTTTTAGATCTAATTTTAAAACATTCATTATGGCACTTAATAGGTCTGATTTATTTTTTATTTCACATATGATTACGTTTCTTTTCACTTATATTTATCAAAATCGTTTGTTGGATAATGGCTTCTTTCATTTCACATTGTTTATTTTCATTCATATCACTTTGGCATATTGTATTTTTTAGAGTTTCAAAATTCATTCCTTTCAATCAATTTGATCTCAAGGCTTTCATTTATAGTGCATTTTGTTTTATGGTGATGTTTTTAGGAAAGTGCATTTCATATATAGATCACCTCAAAGATTTTGTAGATCCCAATTCTAGAAATGCTAATGGAAAACCTAATACTTGTACCTCTCCTAGGGTATCTAATGTGAATGAAGAAAGAGATAATACTTCTATCAATGATCTCTCTAATGGAGATAAATCATTGAAGAGCAACATGGCCCCATCTTCTCCTCATACACATACCCTTGCACAAGGGGGGCAAGATCGAAATATTGGTGTTTTCATCTCTCTATATCCTCCTTATTCTCCTAGAGCCTATCTTAATCATCAAAACATTTGCAGAGAAGATGATGTTATACAATTAATTCATGATCTATCTCAACACTTAACATTAACAAAAAATGAGGCCTTAGATGATAAGGATCTTCCTTCCCAATATACCAAAGAGGATATGCATGATGAAAGAAATGAAAATTCTCCTCAACAAGATATTCTTTCTTCATCTGCTAATCCCTTCATTCTTTCTAAACATCCTTACACTATAAAATTCAAATAAATTTATTACAATGCTCCACCACCTTATCAATTAAAATATTTTTAATCGGAGTTTCTTTAATATAATATCAAAATGAGGTTTTAGAGGATGAGGACTTGGAAAATTTGAACAATGAATTAGAGTCCCTATAAACCCTTCTACACAAATTAGTACAAAAGGCCTAGGATATGATCATAAATCTCCTATGGATGACCTCCTTAGAATTTAATATTTCAAATATCATCTTGCAAGACAACGAGAAATTTGCGTAGATAAAAGTGTTTCTTCTTCAGAACCTCCTTTTTGTTCATATCACTAGACTAATGATCACACTACCAATGATTGTCTTGATTTTTAGAATGCAATGAACAAACTTATTGGTAGTGGAAAAGTTAAAATCATTGATGACAAACCTTCTTCTTCTAACAATCCTAATCTTGCATCACAAAAGAATAAGCATACACCTATTTATTATCAAGAACAATTAGTTACTAGAATCTTTTCGAATTTGAAGTATGTTAGGAATGTTGTTTTTCCCTTTTTGAAGTTTAGCACTAAGCATAAATAATATAGTGGATATTGTCTTTTTCATCATAGTGGTTCTTATTCTCTTGGAAAGTGTAAAGCATGTAAGGAATTTGTTCAAGAAAAATATGATCTTTCTTGTATATGTATTCCCAAAGATCTTGCTCTCATCTTAAAAAAATTATATTGGTAATAGAGTTTTGATTAAAAAATATTTTATTTTATGATAAAAATTTCTAAATATGATTATATAGTGATCAAATCTATGTCTCCAATATACTTAAAAAATTTCTTGTTTGTGAATCTCATACATTAAAAGAAAAAAAAAATTATAACCATACATAGAGTAGAAACATCTTTTTGTTGAAACTCATCCAAGGATTGGCAAGAAAATTATGAATTCCGAGGGCAAATCATTTGATATTTTCAGTGATGCAAATGGTACATAGAGGAAAAAAATTAATTCTCTGCAATTAGAACTTATATTTTATCAGAGGTAGAAAGAAGATGGGGTGAATTTTTTCTTAAAGGTAAAAGAGATTATTGAGGCTAGGTTAGAAAATATTTTTGGTTTCCTTATTGAAGCTGAGAAGTGTGCAAATAACCCTTTTATTCCCTATTCCATATCTGAAGCAATTGATGAAATAATTAAGAATGTCATTTTGAGTTTGAGTCTCCATTTGGTATTAAAATCTTGGAAGAATTTCTTTCCAGAATTGAAGGAGGTGTCTAAGAGAATTTTTTAGAAGCGTAAGTGAAGAATTCTTTCTTTTGCAGTGCAAAATTTATTTTGGTAACCCTTTTGTCATTACCTTTTGTCATTGATGTCAAAAGGGGAGAAATATTGAGTATCAAGGAGAAATATTGAGATTTGAATTTTGGAATCTTGGAGAAATAAGGATGCATTATCTAAGGGGGAGTTATGTCAAGCTTTTGATAAAAATGTTTTTCCATCAATGACAAAGGGGGATATTTTGAGAAATACTTGTCTTAGTTGTCATTGATTTCAAACTTGGTGATCCTGATTGGTCTGTCCATATGTTATAGAACAATGGAAGATAGGTATGTATGATCTGTTGTAGAACAATGGAAGATAAGTATGTATAATATGATGTATAATAGTGGAAGATAGGTATGTATGATGTGGATGGTAGATCCTAGTTGTTGTTGATGTATTGTAGACATGTTTATTGCTCCAAAAATATGTATTGTCAGTATGAGGATATGTTTACATTGATATGAGAGATTTGATGTTGGTTGCGACAATTTTTTTCATGCTCCAATCGTGCAGTATGCAGTTGACTTATTTCCAAGGTGCGGTCATTTGCATTTGTGTGTTGATGCAAATATGGTACTTACGATATTGATATGATTATTTTTAATGATTGAGATTATTGTATTCATGGTATTGGTTCTCCAAAATTCATGCTTTGGATGTTGTGCTCCAAAAATGTATTCAGTTATGCAGTATTGAGCAGCTCTATGTGCTCTCATTTCCTCTAGTATCTTGATTTTTTATGATAATATTTTGATGATTCGTTGTTCGTGTCTTTAACCTCATAATGTTGAGATTGGATCATGGTCATTGTGTTCCTATAGCTTGTTATGGTGGAAATTCAAGGATATGCTTATTTCGGGTCAGGCTGACCTTGAGAGATTATATCAATGTTCTTTCCTAGTGATTGTAGCATGTGATTTGACCGTTGAAATATCTTTTGGGGAAATTTTATAAAGGTTGACTTCATGTATATCCTATCGACACACACACATGATCACAAATATGCTAGATGTATCTGATAAGAGAGATGTAAGAGATGGATGAATTGCAATAAAGTAAGTGAAGAGTGAGGTAGTAATTGATAAACCAAGGAAGTTGATGTTGAATGAGTAAAGGAGAAGGACGGATCTAGTGTGACAGTATTTTGGAGCAGGTAGATAGTGAAGTGATTCATAGAGTAACTTCTTGACTAGATCTGCTGCAAATAATTGGTGTGTTGTTTGAGCTTAATAGGAACTAATCCCATGCATATGTAGATGCAATTTTCTCAATTCATTTTTTTCTGGCAGTGAACCTTTCTAGAAGTGAGTCATTGTAATTCGAGCAGTGAGCCCTCTAGTAGAGATCCTCTCTTGTAATCACATATAACTAGTTATATTATCTTGAGATTTAAGTTCCCTCTCTGTGGTTTTTCCCATTTGGGCTTTCCATGTATAAAAATCCAGTCTCTCTTATGGTTGTGTATGTTGTGTATTTCACTTCTATTTTCATACTTTATTTCATGCTAAGGATATCTAAGATCAAGTTGAGTTTTAGATTATCCATGTGTTTTATTTTGTGAATACTAATTAACCCCCCCCAAATCTCAGTATTTCAATATGCTAAACAATATGTTGGTTCATAAAGATGAAATTTTATATTTCCTTTGAGTACAAACACTCTATCTAAAATTTATATAATTTTATAGTGAGAAGTTTTTATAATCTTATTGTTTTCGTATTACATCTTTTTAAAAAAAATTGAGTGGAAAAATGTAGAATGTAATTTGTTTCCAAGTATGAATTTTCAATAATATTTATATATCGAAATTCTTTTAATTTTATACATTATACAAATCATTCGATATATATTTTTTGTTCACTAGCGGTATCATGGGTAATGTGGTACATCTATATTACTGGGTATTCATTTATTATTATAGTGTGCCTATTTTGTACATATTGTTCAAAATTTAAACATTGGTAGAAAACACCATCAATAAAAGTGAAATGATAATGTGAGAAATAAATACATGATAAATGAGATGCGATATCATTTTTAATAAACAATTCTCTACCATCCATACAAAGATAACAAAGAATTGAAACTTTCTAATGCAACCATATAACTTGTGTTGGGAATGGTTTGAGCCATGTATTCAACTAATTAATACTAGGTTGAAGACTATTTAAAGCATAGAAAGCATAGAATTGAAAACTAAAATAGTATAGTAGTTGAAAGATTAATTATTGAATGCACATAAATCTAAAATGAATATATAAATTATGAGAATGAATTATAAATTATAGAGAATCCCTTAACCACATCATATTTCTTAACGTCAAATTTAGTATATCATTGTATAATTCATATTTAGATGAGCCATGTTGCATGAGAATTTCCTCAACTTTTTTTTAAAGAACAATCATAAATAGTTAATGTAAAAGAGTCCAATATTCTAATGGGTTTTTTAAAGTTTAATTAACTTTGTAACTTTAATTTCTTAGGAAGAGTAACTCAAAAGAAATTCAGTCTATAGTAGGTGGCCAAAAATTATATTTTCTAATTCAATTATACGACTTTAATATGTTGGAAAGAATCGCTCAAAAGAAAATCAGTTTAGTTCGGTGGCCATAAATGATTGAAAATGAATACTCACGATTTGATATGACTCTGAAGGCTTTAAGTCGCTACCTTGAAAACGTTTCGAATACGCATTTGGACATTCAATTTCCATTCACTGGTTAAGTCTAGTAGTCATTTGCCGTTTTGAACAAGGAAAAGCTTGTTGAGTGGGACAAATGCATCACACAATGGATCATCACCTGTTTGTAAAATATATAAAATCCATCATTGACAAAACGCCATCTATTTCATCCAATTATATAAAATCTAATTAGATTACATAATTATAATAAATGTTATAGCATATTTTTCTCAAAGATAGTTTTCCCAAATTTCTTTGAGTTTCAATTAGTGATTTGTATTTGAATAAAGGTCCAAAAGGTAAATGTTGAAAGAAATTTACAAAATCCAAGTGAATTCAGTGCTCAAAGGTTTATTAATCCAACCTATATATCTCTCATCTATTATGATTCAAGTTCCATCAACCTTGTAAATCCTATGTAGATAATTACTCCTAAAATTGTTTCTAAATTTCTATCAGGGAAGATGTATTCACTAAGAAATAGTCTTATTTTAGCTACATTTAGATATTTGTACCTAACAAGGGGTGTGGGGCCACTTACACCCCACTATAATCGCCACCCCAAGATCCCCCCAATAGGATTTTAGGGGCCATGCCCCCGAAGAGAATTTTGGAAAGAAAATTACGCTATAAAAAATATTGTAATTTTGTAGTCAATCTAGATCATTCATCATTAGGGACATAGATTTGATGGTAGAGGTTACGTTAGGGATTTTTTCCCCTAGAGTGCAATTTTTTTTTAATGAGGGCATTGTATTTGGAGGTTGTGGCAATATATAGATTTGCTACTAAAATATAAGTGTTTCTTGCTTGAAGACAAAAAGAGGAGTGTTGGTGATGTATTGTGAACTGTATTGAAGTTAATACAAACCAGTGCATTTCTTCTTGTGTGAATTTTTATTCTTGTAATGGTTTCTCTATTTAAACATGTTGTTAGGTGTTTTATTTTTATATTTCTTTATTTTGCTGATTTGATTCCCTATTATCTCTATTATTTTTGTATTTGATCAATAGTTATATAACTTAGATTGAAAATAAATTCCCACTTTATAGTTGTTTGCCTACATTTATAAGATCATTCATTTTGAAGTTCATAGATGAAATTCTAAAACGTTCTTTCATGTTCATTTTCCTTATATAGATATTACTTTTCATCCATATTTTAACTATGATATAGTAATACAATATTTTTTCACACTCATAGATGCCAATGTAGAACTTGTAGACAATCTATACTTTCACAATTTAGATCATAAGTAAATGTTGAACTCACTACTTGTCTCAAATTTACTCTATTATTAAAAGATCAATATATTTTCTGAATATTTTTCCTTTTATTGTAAATTAAACAAAATCACCTTGTTCCAAGACCTATTCATTATATTGTTATTAGATGATGAATTTTTAAACAATTAATGTTCACTATCTTTACTCCATCTAATTTTTCTTAAGGAATAATTTACCTCAAAGATTTCAAAAAACTTATACACTAGGAAAGTACAATAACCATAATGGGTTATGTGTTGGTTCTCGAATTATTGAATAAATCACTAAAAACAATAGTTCTAAATTATAAGTGTTAGATTTTAACAATAGGATGATCCTGAAATATGGTGCCCTACTTGTTTAACATGGTGATTTTTTTCCTAAAATTAAATATTGTTTAGAATACTTAATTATATGATCTTAGAGGGGTTTCATATAATTGGTATTTATTATAGGGGGTTATATCAAACCACCTCTGATACATCTTCCTAGGCTTGAATCAGACCCTTGATTGAATATCATACACAACTTTTCTAGGGATAAATACTTTTTACCCAATGCTATGAACTGGTAATGTCACAAATAGGGGACCTCATCCCATATATAAACATAAATAATAACACCCTAGTGTGGTTTGAACCATTATGGAAATAACAAAATCATCACAACTCAACCATCGCTTTATGTCAATACTAGCATCTTCTACACAACAATTGAAATTCTAACTAAAAACTAAATTGTGTTGACCTTTTAAGGACCAAATGAACTCATATAGTTATATCGTTTTATAATATGTGTCTTGTAGTACTATTTTTCTAAATATAATAATGCATATACTATTTTCTATTGACATTATATTTTTAATTTTCTAATTAATATAGTTCTATTATGAAAATTAATCATCTATATTAATTACATTTGAAAAAATAATAAATATAAAAAATTTGAAAAAAAAAATTACACTTACATATTCTAGCATCCTAAAATTGCACCGCTTGCAATTTTGACCACATTTTGGACCCTCACCTTTCTAGTCGAGCATCCCCATGCTTGATCGGGACCTATTTATGCCTCCCCTATGCAACCAAACCTCATATTTTTCATCTTGCACCTTGCATAACCCTTGTTCCTAGCCTAAATTAAGGCAAGACCAAGGTGCCACACCATGGTATTCCCTAATCAAGACCTATTTTGGCCCCTAGGCCCTATCTCAAATGTGAGCGAGAAATTACTTCCCCATGTTGGCCTATGTCGAAAAATTAAATGTTTGATGACAGGAAAGTATATAAGGAGGTTTTCCCCTCTCATTATCATAACATACAAGCATAAGGTGATAGCATGACAAGGTGTAGAAGGCAAGGAGACTACATTTAAGCATCAAGCATTCATTCCTCAAGGTTGCGTATTCTTCATCTATCATTTGGAGCATTATTACATCATTCATTTACATCTAGGTTTGATGTCCACACTTTTCCTTACGATAGGGCACTGCAAATCTAGATGTCCAAATGTGAAAGAAGAGGCTTGGGAAACATTTCAAACCAAAGTGCTAATGGGACTATTGACTCATGTACTGGACCTACTGATAGCATTGAGATACAGTTCAACGAAGGTATGCAGACTCGAAGTGAAGAAAACACAGACAAGAATCAAGAAAGCTCTAAATTTGATGAGGATGAATGGCAACTGTAAGATATTGGTATTTATTAATCTTATTACTATATCTCATCATTCATATTACAAAATCATATTATAACGGTTGATAACTTGATGAGATTTTATGAGTCTGACAAATTTTTTCAATTAGAAATTAATATTGATTTGTAATTGTATTTTTCAACTTTCTATTTCCAGATTTAAAATAGCATAATAAAATACCATAATGTGTTTATTGATACATATATGTTTATTTAGACATGTTTGAGAACTTATATTTTCATTAATTCTTTCAAAATGTAGCCATATGATACAATTCATTCAATACACGACTCTGTGTGATTCTCCATGCAAAAGTCTTGATACAAAGTTTCAGAACCCTTTGCAAATGACCCTGAATTCCCTTTTATAGAAACAAGGGAGCAACAACATCTTCAGGTCGATTTGCAACATGTGAAGAATCAACATCAAAATCACAAACTCAACACAAATTTACATGGCCATCACAAGCCAGATTAGCAATATAACAACTGCTACATGTCTAATCTCTCATGTTCAAAAATCAGAGTTCAAAATTAAATATTAATTAAAGACATGACAAATTAAATATTAATTAAAGATAGGACAAATTAAATATAGATAATAGCGGTGCACAAAACCTAGTAATCAGAAATAGAGAAATGCAGAAATGTTAAAACATGGGAGAATTTGAGAATACAAATTTACAGGTTGAAGGTTTACACTATGCATCATAGATTCATAGGCTGGATTAGCAATAGCGAGTGCTGGTTTTTTCATATTCATAAAACAGAGTTATTTCAAGCGATGCCAAATTCCAAACAAAAAAACATTAAACATTGAAATTAAAAGTAAAAGCAAAAAATTGTTCAATACATACTATGATTCTTAAGATTTATGTATCAGTTTTTGTAGGGTGCTCCACTCTTCGTCTCACGGAAGGTTAATATTCTTTAAACTATGAAAAGTCAACTGCAACTTCATCAACAATTCATATTTAGAACAGTGACTTGACATCACTGTTTCACCCAATACCACATTCAGAGTTGTAAATGGTTAGATGAATTCCAGAAAGCTTTAGGGAGTTGTGTTCTTAGGAAGAAAGTCTAAATTAGACTTCATTTTTTATCTCTGTGTTTTTTTGTAAGCTTCTTTTCCAATGAATTTATTTGATGGGTCAACGATCTTAAGAAAACCAAGTTTAATCAAAGTAGTTGTCTTTTCTTGCAGCTTCAATATTTTTTTGCCACATTTATCCATAACTTCTGAGGTTTCCCTTAGTTTCTGGCATTTTTGAAGGATAGATGATGTCTTAACTGTGGCATCAATGTGGCTCTTAATTCTCTTGGATGCCAAATAGTTGTCACTGGTACTATAGACTACTTGAAAAATCTGTTTTTCCATATCCTCTTTTGAATAAACATGTATGCTCTTCTCAATGTGCCCTTTGATTTTCATATAAATTAATCTCAGAGTTTCATTCAATTCAAACCATTCACACAACTTATCACTCCTCTACATTATTTACCCCCAAATGTTTTCTTGTATATACTTCATTGTATTTTTTATATTATCTTTCAATCTATCCTTCAAATTTTTAACTGTATCATTTGCATTGTGCAGGTCTTCTTTCATTTGTGCACATTTTTTTCTTTCTTCCACTACTTCCTCTTCCAAATGTTTTTCTTTTTCCTTCTCATGATCCAATAGGTCCTGTATATTTCTTATTTTAGCAACAGTAGACTCATAACTTTTGTATAATTTTTGAAAACTGGCTCTTTCCTCATAATTGTTTTTACTGCTTTTAGCTAGTTTTTCTCTCATGTCCTTCAATTTTGCATCCATCTTTTCCTTCTCTGCAATTTCTGCTGCAGAGCCCAAATTTTTTATCCTTTTATGTAAATCATTGCACTTGTTATCTATTGCTTTCCTCCTTGATTTTTTGTTTGCCAGGTCGACCTGTAAATTTTCTATTTGTTTCTCTAATTTATTTTTTTCTTTGTCCACCTTTAGCAGTGCAGTGTAGACCACTTCGTTAGTCCTTTTCAACACACTAATTTTGTCCACATTATGTACTTTGGAAAAATCCATTTGGAGGGTGCTAACTTGAAATTTAGAGGGATCTATCTGACTGTGTGGTGGATTTTTATCTTTTGTTGGGGCAATAACAACGGTGAACTCCATCATATCTTTGTGTGGGTCATATGTCATAAATACCCTATTCCTTGTAGGTTGTTCATCTAAAACTTCAGTTAGGGCAAGCCTTTGAAATTCACTCTTTTTTCATTTATTTCCATTTGTTGTGTGTTCAAAATTTTGATAGTAATCACGAAATTGAAAAATATGGGCTTGCTGAAGCAATTGAATGTTTGAAAGGTGAAATAGGAATAGTAGAGGCTCGAGTTCCACCTATGCCTATGGTTTTAACTAATGCATTACGAGGATTACCAACAACCATTTATGATCTTGTCCCACTGTCACTTTCATGTGTAGTTTTTATAGTCTTTTGAGGGGTCTGATCTAAAGCTACAAATGATAGATTTGTAGTGTTAGTGGCACTTGATATACGATTATGAGTAGTATAAGTATCTACCACTAGTGGCCTCTTGTGAGATATTTTTTTTGTTGCCCTTGTCCAACACCAAGACAACTATTATTAGTATTAGTACCCATGCCAACCCCACCAATCGCAGTGGCACTTGACTGAACACTAATAGGAATACTATCCCCAGATTCCCCACCAGTGGCAGTGGCACTTGATTCACCACCAATGGGAATACCATAATTTGGTGGTAGTTGTGGATTTGAACCTGAAACAAATGCAGGTGGACCTTGAGTTTAATGAGTAGTACCTTTTCATGATGATTCTAAAGAATCAAGTTCAATGATTGGTTTAACAGGAGCTTTTGATTTTGAATTTGATGGAAGTTATACCTCAACTAGATACCAAATTCCTTCTCCCATGGGACCTAGACCACCACCTTTAAAAACCCATTTTTGCTACAATGTTTGCCCCTTTTCTATATTTTTATTTCATGGACTCATTGAATCCACCTAATATTTTAGGGATTGTGGTAGCTGTTGCAGTGGGCTCAACCTCATACTCATTATCATCTTCACTCATATCATATATTGTTGTGGGATGCTCTATATTCCACAATTTGCTAAACTCTTCATCCTCGTCGATGGACTCAAATTCTGCACTGGTCTTTGGTTCACCGAGATTCTTCCTCATAGTCCAAAAATCACTTATTTTGGTTTGAGTCCAATAACTTTCTTTGAATTCTTGCAGAATTGTTTTGGGAATAGATTTGTTAGATGGATTAGCAAATTTTTGGTAGAAATTGTAGGACCTCCTATTTTGGATTCCCTGACCCTCCTCTGTTGTCCTCTGTGTATGCAATGCCATAATTTGTGATGACATTTCTTTGGTTGAAATGTTATTGTCAGTGGCAATTTTCTCCATCTCGTTTTTTACCTCATCCTAGGAGTCCATGTTTCTAAGTTTTTATAACAATGGTTTACTTTCATGTTGACATAACGTTGAAGAGTTCCCATTTTTCTTAATCCTTGCTTGAACTACAATGATTGGATCATACTGCCAGAGACCCTCATCACCAAAGCTAAAAACTATCAAAAAATCATGTGCCACATTGAATTCTTTTCTCTCAAATTTGAACCCTCCACATGAGAAAGGCAAGGAAGGAAATATGCTCTTCTTTTGCTGACCATGGAAGTGCCTATCTATTCTCTCCAACTGTCATATATATTCCAATGCAAATACCCTCTCTGTCATATGTATTGGAAGTTTGTATGCTTTTACTGTTGATCTGTAAAACCTTAACACAATGTATTCTCCCATGAAGAACTAGTCACCCAATTGTATTTGACTTCTGAGTTGAATGCAATCTCTACAAGACATAGGCAATCTAGGCATTGAAGTGCTTGTAGTTTCATTATACATTGGTGCCAAAAAGAAGTCTACAAAATGGTTGTAGTTCTTTCTGTTATCATGCATCCTTATCTTTGGTGTCCATTCATATATTGGACACCTTGTTCTGTTCCGAGTCTTCTCATCAATCTTATAGTTAAGATTGTGAAGATTGTTGGTCTCTAATATTGCACGATGCTTGGATAGAAGGAGATAGCACAAGTAGGATGAAAACCTAAATGTCTTACAAGAACCTTTTTTTATCATTAGTAATTGTTTCTGCATGGATTGAACAATGTTCTCAACAAAATTATATCTTATTGCCTGAGTTACACAATGGATATTAAAATCATTTCAAAAAGGCTAGCACCCACTTCCCTATCATTTTACAATCCTAGGAAAAATGTAAGCAAGGAAATAGTATCCCGAACCCGTGGAACAAAAATGATAAAATCATAAGGAGGCTTATGATTCTAATCCAACGGAGTACTCCACATTATTAGAGCTCTGATAAATGAATCACTAAGACCCTGACTGAGACTCTCATAATTCTCTGCTAGCTTTCCTAGGTCAATGTGGACATTTGTGTTTTGTGCTTCAAACCCTAGGTTCAACAAACGAGCAAATTCTCCCACATTTATGGACAAAATTTCCTCTTTTGTATTTTTATTGACAATTAATTTTTTATCTTCATCATAATTTTTGGCGCAGACCATGACAAAATTAGGGCAAGGAAATACTTCAAGTAACACAATGCTTCCCAATCCAGCATCCCACGATGCGATTTTATTTGTTCTTTGTTTTAACATTGTGTACAAAATAGTAAATTTTGCCTTTTTTGGATCTGTTGTGTTATTAGACAATGCATATATAATATCTATGATATGCTTTTCACCATGGATAGCAGGGTCATAAATATCATGGTATTCATCAGTGAAACCTGGTGTTTTAACTAGTTCGGTTAGGTACATTTTTTTTCACTTGGCTTCCTGTTGAACTACTGCTTCCCATTTTCCTCGTCGTTGTCATTGTTAATAATTAAAAATAATGCTAGATACAAGCCTGAAAATGCTAACCCTTAAATTAAACCACGAGATTAAAAAATGTAAAAAAGGTGGGATGTAGGTGTTCTAGATTTTACCCGAAATTTCTATATCACTAGATTGACGGACATAGTCTTTGTTGCAATTTGCATTCCTCAATCTAGTAGTTGATTTTGAATCTCCCTCAATTTACTAGTTTGTCCATGAAATGAAATATGACTATGATTTATGAGTCACTTATTTTGAAAACATTGAAAAGTACAAAAGTAATACCTAAAGGGGAAAATATCTAGAAGCCTATTGTAATTTTATTGATTATTATTAATATCTATTTGCCGCCGAAGGACAAAACATTCATTGTTTCAGTCTAAATTATGAGGACATTAAATGTAAAACGTTCAATTTCGGGCAAAGATCTCACAAATGTGTTCACTTCCTACATTTGGGCCGAAATCTACCCTAAGTCGTTGATCTATGCTCATCCAACCGACGATGATATTTGTTGTCAGTTGTCATGGGTCCCATGACTTTTTCCATTTTTTGAGCACGTCACCACACTCAAGTCACTTTTCTGGACTATTTTTTAAGTCTTTTTAATCCTTCAACTTCTACCCAAATTAGATCTTTATCTACTTAATTATATTTAATTAAATGTTAAACATTCAATTTCGGGTGAAGTTCTCACAAATGTGTTCACTTCCCACATTCAGACTGAAATCCACCCTAAGTCGTTGATATGTGCTCATCCAATGGACGATGGCATTTTTTGTCAGTTGTCGTGGGTCCCATGACTTCTGCCATTTTCAAGCATGTCACCACACTCAAGTCACTTTTCCAGGCCATTTTTTTAAGTCTTTTTAATCCTTCAACTTCTGCCCGAAATAGAGCTTTATAGACAATTATATTTGATTAGATCTAAAACATTCAATTATGGGTGAAATTCTCACAAATGTGTTTACTTCCTACATTCGGGCCAAAATCCACCCTAAGCTATTGATCTCATGATTTGTGCTCATCCAACGGACGATGGTATTTCTTGTTAGTTATCGTGGGTCCCATGACTTTTGCTATTTTTTTGGTACGTCACCACACTCGAGTCATTTTTCCAGATAGTTTTTTAAGTTTGTTTAATCATTTTCAACTTCCGCCTAAAATAGAGCTTTATAGACTTAATTATATTTAATTAAATGTAAAATGTTCAATTCTGGGCGAAGTTCTCATAAATGTGTTTACTTCCCACATTCGGGCCAAAATCCACCCTAAGTCGTTGATATGTGCTCATCCAACGGACGATGGTATCTATTGTCAGTTGTCATGGGTCCCATGACTTTTGTCATTTTTCAGACACGTCACCAGGATCGAGTCACTTTTCCATACTGTTTTTGAAGTCTTTTTAATCATTTTCAACTTTTGCCCGAAATAGAGATTTATAGACTTGATTATAGTTAACTAAATGTAAAACATTCAATTATGGGTGAAGTTATCACAAATGTGTTTACTTTCTACATTCGGGCCGAAATCCACCCTAAGTTGTTGATCTAACTGAGTCTAATCCCATTCTCTAATTAAGTTTGAGAATCTTGAATTTTCTTCTAATGACCTTGGCCTTGAGTCTAATAATGTGGTGAATCTTATTGATAAACCTACACCTCCTAAGGACCTATGCAATATGCATTACCTTTGATCCTAGTGAGACTATTGAAACACCCGATGGCCCACTATATATAATTGCAAAGATCAAAGACATACTCTCATGAGGGGTTGTCATTGATCCAACATGTATGGTGAATGTAATTAATGAAGAATATATTTATACTTTACAATTGCATGAAGTAAAATATGATAAATTTGATTTATTGGTTAAGATATTTGATGGTTCCTCTTGTCCTACTATAGGTTCTATTACTCTTCCCGTTAAGGCTGGTACTAAGTGCTTAGATGTCATTTTTTCTATCATTCCTAAATCAAATCAATTTTGTGTGAAGTTGGGACATCCTTGGTTCTCTTCCATGAAAGCGATCTCATCTACCATTCGTAAATGTCTCAAATTTATTCATAATGACAAAATCTTAATTATAAATCATAGCATGTACCAACCCATGCATGCACTAGTTCAAAACTTCAACAACAAGTAAGTTGGACTTTTAATTCACTTTGTTTTCGCGAGATAAACATATTTTTTTATATTTATTAAATTATAATCAACCATAATCAATTTACAAATAATTAATGGAACGAACCAGATTTTTTTTTATATTAAATATAGAGGAAGAAGCATTACTTAGAAAAGATCATAGTATTAAATTTATTTCCATTGTTTAACAAAATATTGAAATAATGTAGCTCATAGACAAAAAGAATTTGCAAAACTATCATTAATAAAATGAAATAGAAAGCATTTTTATATCCATAAGAGGCAAATTGAAATGAACTGGAATTTGCAAAATTATCATTAATATTTATGTTTCGGAAATTTACAATTTTTACATGTCTGTGACTTGACTCCCTAAAACACTTTAAAGCCAAAATGAGTGAGCCACTGATCCTGTGAGGTTATGAGGACACAACCAAAAACAAAAACTACTAGGGGGTTGGGGCTAGGGCATAGGTAGTGGATGGTTTACCCTAAGAATCTGGCCCTCCATCCATGTAGAATTATTCAGACATTATAAGCTGAGAGAATTCTTCAAGCCAACTATAGTTTGGAAATTCATCTAGGAGCAACCATTTCTGGAGAAAGTCCTTGCTAATCGGCGCCCATTTCCTATGACGTGTCAACTCCTCCGCATTCAAGTTCAAAAGAAACGATTGACTGGCCACTAGCACTATTTAGTAAGGGAGGATAAGCTTAGTTAATTCACTCACCCAAGGGATCCCCTTCCCTACTTCTGCAAGGACGACAATAGTAACATCCTCTCCAAGGAAGTCTTCTTTAAACACCTTCCTTAACAACATCAACATATCCACCGTGTCTCCTCCAAGGTCCACAAGAGATGCCAAGAACCGAGATGTAATGTCTATGTTAACACAGTATCTATTTTCGTTACGCATAAAGTATCTGCCCAGCACCATCCTCACAGCCTCATCAGTGAACATCCCAACCTCCTTGTAGACTGATTGGAGGGTTGGGTCTTTAACAAAGCCCAATAAGGCCCTCTGGTCCTCTGTAGAAATTCTTCTCAAGTGGATAGGAGTGTCCATCTTGACAAATCAGATTACTAAATTAAACAACCTAAGCCTATAGACCTAAACCAAAGGCAAAATTTAAATACCATGAGCTTCGACGATTTATCTACCAAATGGCAAATATTAATTGAAGATGAAAGAAGCAAAGATCGTATAAAAATAGTTAAAGATCTTGATTGTAATAATTACTTCTCTAACCGTATTAATTCCTTTAAATTTTTTTAAATCTTTCACATATCTCTGCAAATCTTTCCCATAAATGCACTAGTGTGCGAAATTGGAAACAACTATAAACCAATACCAAGTTGGCAAGTACGACATTGCAATTCATGGGGAGAGAGTGGATTGCAATTAGTGACTAGACATATATTAAATGACCAACATTATCGATCGTGACATTTGATATGTTTCTATTGAATCCAATTCCATTTCGAGCACTTTCTGGTGAACTATGTCTCTTCATAAAATTGGGCCGAAATAAAACTTCAAGCATAGATCTATGATCACCGAATGGTTTAAAATCATTGATGGATTTTAGGTCTGTGTCACGCTTCACGTGTCAAAGAGGCTGCGCTTATCGATACATCATGCAGAGTCTGGACTCAATGTGATGTACAAATGTGATGTGATGTGCCTTATCTATTAATGGCAATGAATTCATGAAATCGCCAATAAAATATATATTTTCCCATAAATAACAAAATATTGGCCAAACAAATTAAATAATTTTCAAGCGGTGGATAGAAATCGCCAATACACTTAAATAATTTTTCCTTAAGAGTAAAAATTTGCGTCCATACAATTATATATTTGTTCCTTTAAACGAAAAATATTCGCCTCCTACAATATATATTTTCCCCACAGAACAAGGTATTATTCGCCAGAAATTTATGGAATTTTCGTACCCTAGAAAAAAATTGCCAATATAAAATAATTATTTTCCCTATTTTGAAAAAAAAATCGCCATCAATATGAAATTTTCCCCCAAAAAATAATGCCTCATTTGCTAGGATTTTACACTTTTGCCTGGTGGGTGGTTTCTTAAAATTATCCCTAGTGTGTGACCAAATTGAAGTAGATTCTATTGTTCTTCATCATAAATTTGCAGACTTTCCTCCTCTTGCAGAAGTCATATCTTTGGAATTGGTCTGGTGATATGGTTGCCCTTCATTATTTTCTATGGTTTGTAGATTGTTGTTAGCAGTGGACGACTTCTTTATTATTCCCCTCTATGCATCGGTAATAATAAGTACATTATTCATGTGGGGTGTTTGTAACTAATCTCAGAAGCAGTGAATTTAGTTTGTGTGAGATATTTTGTGGATATTTCGAAGTGTGTGAAATGTTCTAACATGTTTTGACATTTTTCGAAGGCTTCATTTATGGAGCATGTGACAGAGCTTTCTTCCTTGCATTTTGTAAGACTTCTACTCGTCATCATTATTTTCTTCAGACCCTTACTGCACAATGGAATACTCCCTGAGAAATTATAGGGTAGAGTTGAAAATTGAAGATTGAGAGAAACATTTCGAGTACTACATTTTAAATGTTTAGCTTGGTCAAGCATTCAAACTATAGTGCCAACATTGTAAGCTCTTTGTTCTTCACATTTTAGGTGATGATCTTTTATATCCCCAAGAAAAGAGGCTATTTTTTTCTTTCCAGCTAGTCTTGGTTTTCTTTTGAATGTGCTTGATGTTTTACAATGTTGGAACAAGTTTCATAATGTAGCTTCCACAACTTTTAGAGAGTAATTTATGGTGGGGGATAATCTTCTTGCTGCAGTTAGGTTGTATGACCTTTGGAATAGAAATGCTCTAGTTGGAGGATTGTTTCCTAGGCATTACTTGCAGAATGGAGATGAATTTGTGCAAAATTTTGATAGTATCAAGCACTCCCTTGTTGTCTAGAATGTTCGCCTATTTCAACATGCTGCCAAGAATGATTGGAATGTGAATGAAAATATGTAAACAAAATAAATAAATGAAAGAAAATATTTCTTGGTGGCACAAGATTGTTCTTGAACCTTGGGATGTTCCTATATCAAATAGCTAGGATTGTTAAAAAAGTGAATCTCTCAAATAGTTTATATTGAATTAACGGCAAGAGTATCTTATGAAAAATACAAATAAAAGAAATATGTAGACAAAATAAAATAAAACAAATTCCATTCCCCTGTTTCTTAAATAGAATTCATAACCTTTTTATCTCTATTAAAATTGTTAGACTTGTATGGTTATTGTTGTCATTGATTTCAAACTAGTTATCTGGTTTGGTCCAAATGATATACGGATGATTTACAGTTGGTGTGTAGTTTTTTTTATGAGCAGGTGATACAGTTCTAGTGTAGTAAGGAGTAGATGGTCTACTCGAGTCATTTTTGGAAGATCCTTATCTTCGGAATTTTGATTTATGATCCCCGTATCATTTGTGTATTCCTCTATCAGATATTTTGGTTATATTAGTTGTATTCTTCATGTCTCATGGTTCCATATCTATGGTATGTGTGGAATTTGTATTTTAGATTTTGGTGTTGTTATGTTTGGAATTTCGTGTTTATGGGTCAGCATCTATGGATCCAGATGACCCCTCTCCCATTTTAGAAATGATTTTGACACATAAACATTATATTATGTGTTTTCTTCTTATATTCCTTTATTTCCTTTTTTATTTTTTTGAATACCTATTATCTCTATTTGTTTTGCATTGGATCAATAATTGTAATAGCTGAAATTATATTCCCATTCTATAGATGTTCACCTTTATTTCAAACATCATTTATTTTGAAGAAGTTCACACATGAAACTTAATTTTTTTTCTTTTATCTTCATTTTCTTATATAGATATTATATTCTAAATCTATTTCATAATATTAATTATAAAAACATCTTATTAGGTAATCACAAATATATTTAATTAAAATGGTTTAAAAAAATATCGAGAAACATATAGGTATAAGTAAAGAGATAGAAACTTCTAAGTATAGATAAAGGACCATTTGAATGATTATTTCATAGACATCAAAGATCGCCTATATATACATATATTGATTTTCTTATCATGTCAAATGATATTTCATACCATAATTAATGTTCCTTGGTTCTATGAAGGGCCATCTCTACAAATTTCTGGGCAAGGCTCACTTGCTTGTATCTTTGGGATAATTAATGTTTCAGTTATATGGAAACAAGTAAAAACTTACTTTATTTTATTATGTTTTGTTTCAAGAATTTTCTTTTCAGACTAAGGTTTAGGACTTTGTAACATGATTTTTGATCGATGTAATTGTTCTGCTACTACATCATGTTTCTCCATGTGTAAGAATTTTCTTTTCAGACTAAGGTTTAGGACTTTGTAACATGATTTTTGATCGATGTAATTGTTGTGCTACAACATCATGTTTCTCCATGTGTAGGCTGAGTGAGTGAAAAATCAGGTGTGACAAAGAAGGGCACAAATAAATCTTCTGAAAGAGCATTGCAACCTACATTCCATCCTCAATCTAGTTTGTTTTTTACTTTACGTCAATATTAATTTTTCTTTAGGAAATATTTTAGTATTAGGAGATATCCTTTAAATAAGGATTTGTGGGCTTCATCCTATGGAGGGGAAGGGATGTTCAATTACCCAAGAACATATTGTAAAAAGATCACCCACAAAACAAGATATTTACATTTTGAAATAGACATAAATTGGGTTGACCTATATGACTGATCCAAAAAATTGATCTTATAATACAACATATTTCTATGTAAAAAAAATAATTATTAATAAAAATTATTAGAAATCAATATAAATTATACTAAAACATACTTAATGAATTTAAAATAAAATTCCATTAATATAATAAATTAAATTGAATTCTATAGTTACACATTTGTAATAAAAAATAAAATAATTTTTAAAAATTATAAAATATTGAATTTCGACCCAAAAAAACTGTAACAAAAAAAAATTAAAGCTCACCTCTTTCTAACAACGAGGAAGAAAAAACACCTTTTACTCTAGAAAAGGTGAAACCAAGGAAACATATCGAATTTTATATATTACCCATTGAAATGTTTCTGTCCTCATCAACACCAGCAATTTCTAGCTCACCTCATGCTATCAAATTTGCAGTGGCCATATAAGAACAGAAAACTATCATTATACTAACAAATACAATGGTATCTACTTTCATCTATTCCTTATTATACACTAATCAATAGCTAATATTACAACATCATACAAATCAAAGGCTCTCTTTCTCACCCTCTTATTAAAAGTCAATATTCCAATCACGATAGAGAATCCCAAACCATAACTCAATCCAAATCCTACTACCCATCCTATCATTTCACCATCTGAATTCTCTGCTTCACCAATTCTCTCAATACTTGTGTAGTTGTCATAGCTAGAAGATTTGTTGCAGGCGGAAGAGTTGTTGCAGACGGTTACATTGGTAAATGGAATCCCTCTTAGCTTAGGATTGCATAAGTAGGACAAGTCCCCAAACGTTAGAAACTGCCTCCCGTGGGGTACTTTTCCATCAAGCATATTGTAGGGTAGATTCAAGAACAGCAAATAACTAAGCAACTGAAGCTCTAATGGAATGTTGCCATTCAATCTAGCTGATCCATGCCTCCAAATGTTTTTGGAATTCGTCCATTGATGATTCCTTGAAAGATTAAGGGCTATCGAGCCTTGAAGAGATCCCATTTTGGGAGGAATACTCCCAGATAAGTTGTTGTTTGAAAGATCAATTAAATAAAGAAATCAGAAAATAGAGAAGAACTCTATTAATATATTATTAACAACATAAACAATGCATATTTATATATTTATACATGATCTGCACTCAACTGAACTCTTAAATAACTGGTAACTAACTCAACATATGGCTGTAGCTATTTGATAGCAAACTCAGTCTTAATGACAACTATCTATCCTAGCAAATTAGAACTATGAACAAATCAGCCAGTTCTTTACAGACTCCTATTCAAATACAAACTCTTCCTCCTACGTATATGCATAATTCAGCAGTGATTTATGCTAACAAGATCGATACATTTAAGAATGAAAAGAACTTTCACAAATTCAACATCCCAACCTTTCTTGGAAATTGTAATCTGATTTGTATACGGACCATATTGAAAGCGTTCTTCTAGATGGTTTGGATTATTCTGTGATGCATTGACCATTGCAAGAAAGTTTGTAAAGGTTGCTTGGAATAGCTCCTGAAAGGCCAGAAAGATCTAGAATTTGAAGATTTGGAAGGCCAATTACATTTAGTAAGGTCTCAAAGAGCATCTTCAAACATTTGGAGTCATTTGGAGTCATTTTGTAAGGCCTTAGTACCCATTGCTTGTATTTACTCAAATAGGACTCTCTTGGTCAACTAGGTCAACACCTCCCAAAGTGTGGTATGGAAGTTCCTATTATGTATTTGGTGTTTATGTGTCCTATTTTTCATGTTTTCAAAGTTCTTAGGGGTCATTAATGTCATTTGTGCAAAATGAACAATTTTTGTAAATGTTGCTTGACAACTTTTCAATGTTGTCAACCCACTTAACACACAAAGTGGTGGTTGTATGGGTAACCAATTCAAATGGTGGTTATATCCATTGGATTTTTTGTATTTATAGAGCCCTACAAGTTTGGAGAGGGTTTGGTTGGTTGGTGAATTTGTATGGAGAACTCAAGTTTGAAGGCAATTTAATGAACTTTTTCTCTGCAATTTTTTTAGAAAAACATTGCTCTTTGATTCATAACTCCCTTATTTGGATGAATTATTACTCAAGGATGGAATTTTTGGAAAGGCCTCTAAGTTACCTTTCATTTGGAACTTTTTTGGCTTGATTCCATTGATTTTTGTGAATTATACAAGCAAATTTATCCAAACTCATCTCAAACCGTAGGTTTAGAGAGTTTAGTCAAGAGTAATGCATATCTAATCATTCCACAAACATATTGACTCAATAATTGGTGGAATGGTGGGTATGAGGATTATCCAGATTTTTTCAAAACTTTTTTTTTAAGGGGAGGAGTTCAAGTGGTTTTTTGAGCAATTGAGGGGTTAATATCTTCATGTATTAAGCCGATTTGACAAGGTTTGGAATCACATTGAGGGTTTTGGTACCAAAAAAACAAAGGAGTCCGTAAAACATATAAAATAAATTCATGTTTTGCATTCCCTTACCTTACAATTTAGTTGTGCAGATTGGTGGAGTGTCTAAGAGGTGGCTATAGTGCAATTGGAGACCTAATAGGGCTCTTGAAGAGCTACAATAGTCAAATTTTGATCACCTTGGTCCAAAGTACCCCATACTAATTTTGAAATACATTTTGTAACTACCAAAAGGGTATCTATAAATGGTTTCATTTTGTCCCTAGTTTCAATGAATCAAATTATGTGTTTAAAAAGGTCTCTGAGTAGGGCTACTAGAGACTAGAGCTCGTAGAATGCAAATGGTGTGGGGTGACTTAGTAGGGCTTACTCCAAGGGTGAGATAGGTTTTTCTAAGTCCACATAGGTTATAGATCATGTTGGGATTCCTACCCAAAGACCTTATTGTGTGTTTTGCCAAGTTGACTCATTAGGGCCCTTTGTGAAGCGTAGTCAAGGCTAGAGTCTTTGGTTGAGTAACCATTGTGCAAATTGAAGTTGGGATTGAAAACCTCAATATTGATTGTTTGTGAGACCTCTTAGACCCTCTGCATCAAAGTGGTATCAGAGCCACATTTGGTTTGGTAAGGGAAAGCACCAGTGTGTGAAGAAAGCTACATGATTTTGAGTGAGCAATATGCCTCCTAAAGGTGGGTTAGTGATGGCTAGGAGGATGAAGGGCCCAAAAGATGAAATTAAAGCATTGAAAGCCAGAGAGAGGAGGAGAGATAGGGTGAAGAGATTGAGAGTGACCCCCAAGAAGAATAAGGAGGAGAAGGTGAAGGTGACACCCCTCCTGCAACACCTTAGGAAGAGGAGACACCTCCTAAAGAAAGAAGGTTTATTAATGCTTTGAAATCAGTGAAAAGGGATGCTGTTGAGGTGAAAATGGAGGTTCCTATGTATGGAGGAAAGATGGATGTTGAGGAGTTGATAGAGGTGATTGATGCCTTGAACAACTATTTTGAGTACAAGGAGGTGCCTGAAGATAAGAAGGTGAAATTTGCAAAACCCGAGTTGAAGGGTTCTACCTTAGTTCAGTGGAACTACACCCAAGGAGAAAGGGTGAAGAAAAATAAATCCATGATAAATTCATGGGATAGGATGGTGAAAAAAATAAAAGGACAATTCCTACTTCTTGATTCCGATGTTCAAGTATTCAGAAAAATGCAAAAAGACATGGATGTGGTTGCCTACACTGAGGAGCATCATAAACTCAACATGAGAACATGACATGTGGTAAATGAAAGAGAAAATGTGGCTAGGTACCTTAATGGCCTAAGATTCAATATCCAAGATGAGATAAGCCTTCTTGTTCCCAAGACCGTGGATGAGTGCTTCCAAGTAGCATTGAGGATGGAAGAAAAGTTGAAAAGGAAGAGTGATTAGCAAAGTAGAGGAAGAGGTAGAGGCTTCAGAAGAAGAGGAAACTTTGGGGGCAGAAATCAGTCCCAAAGATAGCAAGGAGAGTCAAATCAAAATAAACAAAGTGGAGACTCAAGTGGTAGAGGAAGTTTTAGAGGGAGAAGGCCCAATGGAAGAGGAAGATTTGGTGGATCAGGAAGAGGTTTAAGCACCTTCACTAGTACACGCTATAGTTGTAACCAAGTAGGACATCGAGCCTCCAAATGTCCTGAAAAGCAAGCTTCTAGTTCCCATGGAGGAGATAGGAGGAATCAACTAGTGCAAGAGGAGGATTGACAAAGTGTTAATGCACCACCTAAACCTATAGATCTAGAATACATGGAGAGAATTTAATGATGAGAAGAAAACTTTTGAAGGTGCCAAGTACCAAGGAACCACCACAAAGGAAGTCACATTTTAGAACTTCTTGCCTGTGGGAAGGTATGTAAAGTTATAGTTGATTTAGGGTCCAAAGATAATTCGGTGTCAATAAAAATGGTTGAAAAGTTAGGATTGAAGAGAATCCCTCATCTTACCCCTTACAAGGTGTCTTGGTTGAGTAAGGGCCAGCAAGTGCTTGTGAATGAGCAATCTTGGGTAGAATTCCAAATTGGGGGTTATAGGGATAGAGTCCTATGTGATTTATTCCCATGGATTCTTGTCATCTACTCTTAGGATGCCCATGGCAGCATGACCTTAATGCTCAATATGATTGGCAAAAAAATACTTACACGATAACCAAGAAAGGTGAGTCTTTTACCTTGAACCCTTTGCCGAATGAAAGTGTGCATAGGAAAGTTGGCTCTAGTGTCATGGTGGTGGGTGAGAAGGAGCCTTTGAGAACTTTGAAAGAGGAGGGTGGACAAGGGTTTTCTTTAATTTTCAAGCCAAAAGGTGGATCAGATCTGCTAACAAGTAAGCAGAAAGACACTCCTAAAGAGGTATTGAATTTGTTGGAGAAATACAAAGGCATAGTAGTTGAAGAAATGTCTAACATCCTACCTCCAATCAGAGATATAACCATCACTTAGGCCTTATTCCTAGTGCCATATTACCTAACAAGGTTGCATATAAGATGACACCTTCTTAGAATGAAGAAATTGCAAGGCAAGTGCAAGAGTTGCTAGATAAGGGTTTGGTGAGGAAGAGTTTCAGCCCATGTGCAGTACCCATCATCCTAGCACCCGAGAAGGATGGTAAATGGAGACTTTGTATAGATTCAAGAGAAATTAATAGGATCACTATCAAGTATAGGTTTTGAATGCCACAGATTGAAGACCTAATGGACTGGTTGGGCAAAGCATGCTGCTTTCCAATGATTGATCTTAAGAGTGGTTATCATCAAATAAGGATTAGAAAGGGAGATGAGTGGAAGAATTATTTTAAGACTAATGAGGGCCTATAAGAATGGATGGTGATGGCCTTTGGGCTATCAAATGCTCCTAGCACATTTATGTGCCTAATGAATGAGGTGTTGAAGCCCTTTATTGGTAATTTGTTGTTGTTTATATTGATGAAGTACTTGTGTTTATCAGGTCAAAGGAAGAACATTTTTAGCATTTGGACATGGTTCTCAGGAGATTACATGAGGAGAAACTCATGATCAGTCTAGAGAAATGTGACTTCATCAAGTAAGAGCTAGTGTACTTTGGTTTTGTCATTTCTAAGGGAAGTTTTAAAATGGATCCCTCCAAGGTAGAAGCCATTCTTAATTGGCCTACCCCAAGGTCAATTGGTGATGTTAGAATTTTTCATGGGCTTGCTAGTTTCTATAAGAAGTTCATCAAGAATTTTAGTCAGATTTGTGCACCCATGATAAATACTATTAAGGGTGGAAGTAAATGTTAGTTTTCTTGGACTAATGAGGCTGATAGGCATTTTGAGTATTTGAAGATAAGGGTGGCACAACAACCAATAATTGTTCTCCCTAATTTTAACAAGATTTTCACTATTGAATGTGAAGCTAGCCATCAAGCAATAGGGGCGGTACTAAGCCAAGAGGGTAGACTGGTGGCATTCTTCTCAGAGAAATGCAATGATGCAAAAAGGAAGTATTCCTCATTTGACTTTGAGTTGTATGTTATGGTGTAGGCTCTAAAGAAATGGAGACAATATTTATTGCCCAAATAATTTGTTGTTTATATTGACAACCATGCATTGAGTTTTTTGAATGGCCAGGATACAATAAATCATAGGCATATGAAATGGGTGGAGTGCCTCCAAGCCTACACTTTCACCATAAAGCACAAGAAAGGACAAGCAACAAGGTGGCAGATCCTCTTAGTAGGAGGACACTCATGGTGCAGGAAATACAACTACAAAGCATGGGGGTAGATGCACTCAAAGGTATGTATCTTGATGATGCTGATTTCAAAGAGATCTATGAGGTTTTTGATCAATCTTTAAATAACTTCCACAATGAGTATTCTGATTTTTTACTTCAAAATGGTTTGCTCTTCAAGGGAAGTTAGTTATGCATACCTATATGCTCAATGAGGGACAATATCATAAACAAGAAGAATAGTGGTAGTTTGGGAGGTCATTTTGGGCTTGACAAGACTTTGGATCAGGTTAGAATATTATATTTTTGGCCAAAAATGCAAGTTGATGTAAGAAGGTATGTTGAAGGGTGTTTGTTATGTCAAAAGGCCAAAGGTAATTCATCAAATTTAGGGCTTTATTAACCCCTTCCAATCCCAAATAGGCCTTGGGAGAGTGTGAGCATGGATTTTGTGTTGGGGTTGCCTTGAACTCCAAGGGATTTTGATGGTGTTTTTGTGGTTGTTGACCGATTTAGTAAGATGGCACACTTTCTTCCATGTAAATAGACTAATGATGCATCTCAGATTGCAAGTTTATTCTTCCAAGAAGTGGTGAGGATCCATGGTTTACCATTGAATAGTGTTTCTAAAAGGGATTCTATGTTTATAGGTTGCTTTTGGAGGACCTTATGGAAGATACTTGGCACAAAATTGTCTTATAGCTCATCTTACCATTCACAAACGGATGGCCAAACATATGTTGTTAATATGTCATTGGTAAATCTATTGAGGTATCTTACCAAAGAACATGGACAGGCTTGGGATCTAATCCTACCTCAAGCGAAATATGCTTATAATGACTCCATGAATAGGAGCATTAGAAGGAGCCCATTTGAGATTGTTTATGGGAAGCACCCTAGAGGTGTATATGAATTAAGAAAATATACAAGGGATTGAGAGGAGGACTTCTCAAGGAGAATATTTTTTTGTTACAATCAGGGATATTCATTAGCAAGTAAGAGAAGCCCTTAAAAACAATGTAGAAAAATACAAGGAAATGGTAGATTTGAAGAGGAGAGACCTACAATTCAAGGTTGGTGATTTGGTGTTGGCACATCTGAAGAAGGAAAGGCTTCCCAAAGGAAAGTACACCAAGATGATGATGAAGAAGATAGGGCCATGTAGGGTGGTCCACAAATTTGGTCCCAATGCTTATGAGATTGAGTTACCCCCCGGGGTAGCAATATCTCCTATTTTCAATGTGACTGATTTATATCCATATAAAAGATCTATATTTGTAGGTTCTAATGTTGGTATAGAAGCAACTAAGGATGATGATTGGGTGAAGGAATTACCCCCAAGCCAACCAACAAAGCTTGAATGTATCCTTGATACAAAGGAGGTGAAGAAAACTAAGAGGGAGACATACAAGGAATACTTAAACAAGTGGAAATATATCCCTAAATAATATGCTACCTAGATGATAGAGAATGATATCAAACATCATGGTGTCTCTATTGAAGACCTCATCTCAAGAAGGACTTGAGATTCTTTCTTCGGGAGCATGGTGCAGGAGCACCTATGGGTCCAAGGGGCCTAATAAGTGTGTTGGTGTTTTCTTCCATGTCTTTTTGTTTATTTTGGATGTAATAAGGTGTAATAAGGTCTCAAAGACCATCTTCAAACATTTAGAGTCATTTGGAGTCATTTTGTAAGGCCTTAGTTCTCATTGCTTGCATGTACTCAAATAGGATTGTCCTGGTAAAACTAGGTCAAAGCCTCCCAAAGTGTGGTATGAGAGTGCCTATTATGTATTTGGTGTTTATGTGTCCTATTTTTCATGTTTTAAAAGTTCTTAGGGTTCATTAACGTCATTTGTGCAAAATGAGCAATTTTTGTAAAAGGTGCTTGACAACTTTTCAATGTTGTCAAGCAACTTAACAACCAATGTGATGGTTGTACAGCTAACCAATTAAAATGGTGGTTATAGCCATTGGATTTGGTGTATTTATAGACCCCTCCAAGTTTGAAGAGGGGTTGGTTGGTTGGTGACTTTGTATGGAGAACTCAAGTTTGAAGGCAATTTAATGAACTTTTTCTCTACAACTTTCTGCAAAAATGCGGCTCTTTGATTCATAACTCCCTTGTTTGCATGAATTATTACTCAAGGATAGAATTTTTGGAAAATAATCTAAGTTACCTTTCATTTTTCACTATTTTGTATTGATTCCATTGAGTTTGGCGGATTCTACAAGCAAATTTGTCCAAACTAGTTTGAAACCCTAGGTTTGGAGGGTTTAGTCAAGAATACATGAAGACTTGGTGGAATGGTGGGTATAAAAATTATCTAGATCAGTTTTAAACTATTTTTGTAGGGGAGGAGGTCAAGTGGCATTTTGAACAATTTAGGGCTTAATATCTTCATATATTAAGCCGATTTGAAAAGATTTGGGATCACATTGAGGGTTTTGGTACCAAAAAAACAAAGGATTCCATAAAACCTATGACATCCATTCATGCTTACCATGCCCTTACCTTCCAAGTTGGTTGTGCAGATTGGTGGAGTGTCTATGAAGTGGCTATAGTGCAATTGGAGACCTAATAGGGCTCTTGAAGGGTTGCAATAGACAAATTTTGATCACCTTGGTCAAAAGTATCCCATACTAATTTTGACATATGTTTTGTAACTCCCAAAAGGGTATCTAGAAATAGTTTCATTTTATCCCTAGTGTCAGTGAATCAAAAGATATGTTCAAAAAGGTCTCTGAGTAGGGCTACTAAAGACTAGATGTCATAAAATGCAAATGGTGTGGGGTGACTTAGCAAGGATTTATCCAAGGGTGAGATTAGTTTTTATGAGTCTACATAGGTCAGAGATCATGTTGGGATTCCTTCCACAAGACCTTCTTGCGTGTTTTACCAATTTGACTCATTTGGGCCCTTTGTGAAGTGTAGTCAAAGCTAGAGTCTTTGGTTGAGTAACCATTGTGCAAATTGAAGTTGGGATTAAAACCATGAAAATTGATTGTTTGTAAGACCCGTTAGACCCTCTATATCAAAGAACCAATTATTTTAAAGATATCCACCAATATCAGTAGGAATAGAACCATGAAACTGATTCATCGATAGATCCAGCATAATAGCATTAGGAGGAGGAAGAGGAAGAGCACCTTCTAAGCTGTTATTGTGAAAATCTAGAGAGAAAAAATAGTAGGGTAATGTTAGTCTAGATGGAAATGAACCTGTTAATTGATTACAACTAAGGTTCAAATCAAGCAAATATTGAGGAGAGTATTATGGCCCAGATCAAGCAAGCAGGTTATGATAAATATTGTCTCATACACAACCTAGGGACTTCCCTTAACCTTTTTAATATTAAACAACTATCCACATTAAAGCTATGAGATTTCCACAATCCATGTTATATTCTTATGAATTTTTCTGGAGTGTGATTCTAAACGTTGATGGAAAAAAAATACCCACAATAGAATCCAAACAAATTCATAAGAATATAAACTATCCACATATTTTTCATCATATTACAGTTTCTTATGAACGTATGCTAATTCACAATAAGTTTATTTCATTGGAATCTAGTTTTGCATAATAAGCTTTCAATTTTGTTTGTCTGATTTTGTGAGATTGTGTTAATATAAATATATTCTTCCATAGAAGAGTTACTATTATTTGTACAAATGTGTATTATATCTATTTACTCTTTTTTGGGGGGAAAGTTTATACTTATGTGAACTGTTTTCAAATCAAGATTGGAAACAGTTTGAAAAAAATTATTATCATATTTTATAGAAATGCAATGCAAAGTAAACTATGAAAATGTTGATTATGTATGGTATTTTCCAAAATATTTATTTATGAATGTTAAAATAAAATATCGAATTTAAATGTTATACTATGATAACTTTAAGAACATAACATTTAGTTCAAATACTAAAAATAAAATAGAAGATATGAATTTAAACTATACACTATTATGGTTTGAGCCAATCTACAACAGTTATAAATCACAAATATAACTAAAAACTATATAAATAACTGCTACAAATTATAATAACTAGATTTTACTCAAATTTAAAAAATCTTTATGTTTTTTTCTAATTATCTAAGGTGTACGTAAGATATTTCAATGATAAACAACAAATATATTATATGTAATCAATATTTTAAGTTAATTATTTTACCATTTCACAAAACTTGTCACATCAAATTAAGTTCCATTTATTCATTTTTAAATATTTTTACATTACAAATTCCATTTGGTTATATTATATATAATTACTCCAAACAAAGATAATTTCTATTTTCTATAATTTCTCTGTCTTCCAAATAAATCACCCAAACATCTGTGTGGGCCCTCCAATTAAATTATCCATGTAACTACTGCACCTCATTAAGATAAAATAAAGTCAAAATAGAAACATTCAAAGAAAGGAAAAAAATAATTATCGGTGACTCTATTTGCGTGAAATGAATACTACATTGCTGAATATTAAATATTAACCATACAATATGAATACTGCAGTCAAGTTACGATTTGACTTGACTCAAAAAGCCGACTAGAAAATGTCCTCAACATGCTCTGAATAGCCCACTACCTACTTTGTAAGGATTCATCAATGCTTAATCAATTATCTGTCGCATTTCTGACAACTATGGCAATTCGCCATGGTATCTTTGAATTTAATTTTATTTGAATTTTAAAGAATTTGGAATTAATTTGTGTATCATCTATGTCTTGAAGTCCATCACTTTTATGCATGTAGATAATCTAATTTAGAATTATTGTTGTTATTTTGACCCCAAACGTATCCCTCTTCTTTCGAAGTAGTTGTTAGTTGTTGACACAAGTATGGAAATGTGATTTTATATTACACTGTTGCATGGAAAGGCAAACTCTAAGTCATTTTTAGCCATTTAATCAATTAATTTTGAACAAAGCCAAACCATACTAAAATCTAATAAGTATATCAATAAAACATTATTATCACATCATCATAGGGTTATATCAATATTTACTAAAATTAAAACATTGTAATAGGTTTTTTTTTTTAATTTAAAATCAAAACTCACCAACATCAAATTTGATCAATATCAAAACTTGAGAACATCATATTTGATCACAAAACATATCTCAACCTCAAAATACTCACATTTCAAATATTATAACAATTAATTAATCTATAATTAATTTCTTGTTAGTATACAATTTATTGGATTAGCCTAAATTATTTCTTTTATTGGATTAAGAATAAGAATTACAAAAAATAGTATATGAAACATCAATCAACAACAAAGAAACAATATAGAGAGACAAATTTCTATTGTACAAAGTGAGTTTGTAGTAATAGAGCAAACTATACTCAATTATAGGAGCAATATAGTAAGTAGTTCATGTTAAGGACAATGGACATGTAGCCCGCAAAACAATAAATATATATAAACCATGTGTATTGCCTAGAAAAAATTAGATACTCCCATATTCTAGATAACAAAAGTTCTACTCTTATCTCAATACATCTTGTCGTTGTCTTTGAATGTTCCTTCATACAACCATAAGTTGTTCTAACCTGTACATCAAGGAAGCAATTGATGTATTTTCTTTTGTAGCCTTCAAAATCCATAGAAGCTTCAAGCATTGGGCATTGAAATATTTCTTAACATGTATTTCATCCTTATTTCAACCATTAAATTTACTTTAGGGGTTTTAATAAGAAAAATAATAATCCCTACACAATAAACTCTCACTATCTCTATACATACCACCATTTTAGAAAACAAAGGTGAATAAAATGTTATAAGTCATAGGCATGTAGGTTATTTCCATAGATTTAGGTTATATTGGAACACAAAATATATCATCTTGTAGTTTATAAGACTACTATTATTGCACACTAATTCAAAACTTTCATTTTTATTAATAAGCAGATGAATAAAATAATTGAGTATGTTGTAGAATTCTTATAAAGGTTATTGCACACTCTACATTAGGAGGTAGAGGCATTTTTTGAAACAAATGGATTTGAGTGCTCTAAACCAAAAAGATCTCAAGGTCTATTTGTAACATTGGAACATGAATAGACCTAACTATTGTCCTAAAAGGGAGAGTTAGGCACTAAGATTACTAGGTGCTAATATTATGTTCTTTTATTGTGAAAGAAAGAGATCGTGATGTTTACTTAGTGTCAGTGAACTAGGATTAGAGTTAGCATTAAGGATGGGTTAAAATATCAAAGTCTAACCCTAATGCTAACTCTAATTTTAAATCTAATTGTATCTCTAATGTAATCCCTAACTCTAACCCTAACCCTTACCCTAACCCTTACCTTGAATTTAATACCCTAACCCAAATCTATTAGTATACATACCCTAATTATATAAATGATCATAACCCTAACCATAATTATATCTCCAACTCTAAGCCTAGCCCTAATGCTAAAGCTAACCTCAATTATATCCCTATCCCAAAACCCATTTCTTTCTCTAACTCTAATCCTAACCATAAACTTGACCATAATACAATATTATTAAATATTAACTATATTATTATATATTTAATATATATAAATAAATAATATTAAAACTATAGATATTATCATGTTATTGTCAAATATATAATAATAAATTTATTTTGCTAAAATGATAATAATATATTAACAAGATTTTTGTATTAATTATATAAATATTATTATATTATTGGGATACTATTTTATTATTCATCACAATTAACTATAATATTATACAATTTTATTTATTTTATAAATTCAGTTTTAATATAATCATTAGAATTTATTAATATTAATTTTATTATTCAATATAAATTATTTTTTTTTCTGATATTTTTAATAAATATTATAATGTTTTAAAAATAAATAATGATGTTAATCATTTTCATTAAGTATAATATTAAATTATTTTAATTTTACTTATTTTATAAATTTAATTTAAATTTAATCATTAGAATTTATTAATATCCTATTAATTTTGTGAATATTTTATTTTATAATATTATTCATTTTAATTTTATTAATTTATATTATTATTATTTAGTATTTTATTATTTTTTATATTTTTTAAATTTCAATTATTTTTTATAATTTTTTAATATTTTTCCAATTATTAATTTAATTTAATTTTATATTTTATTTTAAATTTTGAAAAAATAAAGGTGGGGTAAGCCCCTATAGCCTCATAGAGCTGAGGGGCCCTCTCCCCAAATACCCTACTCTTGCAAGGGTGCAAGAGTTTTCATACCCCAATAAGGAATTTGGGTCCCCTAGCCCTGCGAGGCTACGAGGGTGGATCCCATATTTCCCTCCTTCTTTTCAAGGGAGAGGGGATGTTAAGATGATGGGCACAAAAAACATGACAGGGTTGATGACAAGCACATAAAATACCGTAGGGTGGGTTTTGTTTCCTAAGGTGTGAGGCAAACAGATGCGTCAAAGATGTTAGATGCCTATAATAGTTGGGTAGGGGGATCCTCCATGCTGCATAGCCAGTGTCTTGATTTAATACCCCCATACATGCCGATTTAATGTCCAACTTTGGTAAAATATTTCACTGATAGTTCTGACTTTAAAGTTGTTATTGTTGATGATCAGAACCAATAATTGAATGAATTATACAATTTGTTGTGTAAAGTAACCAATCATGTAATGCCACATCAACTGCACAAGTATTGGGGCCCCTTTTGCATGCCTATCGGTCTCACTTTTTTGCAGGGTTGTTTTGGAAACCTTGGCATAAAGCATGCTGATGTGGCTTCATATTTTAAGGTGTGGAAACCTTAGTTATAAGGAAGGGACTTGCCAGGTAAGTTGTAGTAAAAAAATGGGAGTGATTTGAAATGTCCATGTAGGATTTTGACAAGAACGAAGTTGGGTTGCAAAACTATTGGGTCCTCTCCCCTATCACATCATCATAGGACTATATCAAGCTTTACTAAAATTAGAACACACTAGCATATTGTAAGATTTTTTTATTTTAAATTTATAATCAAAATTTACCAACATCAAATTTGATCAATATCAGAACTTATCAACATGAGATTTCATCACAAAACATATTTCAACCTCAAAATACTCACATTTCAATTACCATAACAATTAATTAATCTAAAATTAATTTCTTGTCACTATACATTTATTGGAGTAGCATAATTTATTTCTTTTAGTGGATTAAGAATAAGAATTAAAAAAAAAAATATCTGAAACAACAATCAACAACACAATGATAGTATGGAGAGACTATCTCTATTGTATAAAGCGAGTTTGGAATAATAGAGTAAACTATACTCAACTATGGGAGCAATACAATAAGTAGTTCATGTTAAAGAAAATGGACATGTAGCCCACAAAATAATAGATATACATAAACTATGTTTATTGCCCGGAAACAATAGATACTCCCATGTTCTAGATAACAAAAACCATACTCTTATCTCAATACATCTTGTCATTGTCTTTTAATGTTCCTTCCTACAACCATAAGTTGTTCTAACTTGTCTATCAGGGAAGCAATTCATGTCTTTTTCGTATTTAGCTTTGAAAATCCAAAGCTTCAAGTATTGAGCATTGCAATATTTCTTAACATGTATTTCATCCTTATTCGGACCATTATATTTACTTTAGGGGTTTTGATAATAAAAATGGTCCCTACACAATAAACTCTCACTATCTCTATACATACCACCATTTTAGACAACAAAGCTGAATAAAATGTTATAGGTTATAGGCACGTATGTTGTTTCAATAGATTTAGGTTAAATTGGAACACAAAAGATAACATCTTGTATTTTATAAGAGTACTATTATTGCACATTTATTACACACTAATTCAAAAAAAAAATTTTATTAATAAGTAGATGGATAAAATAATTGAGTATGTTGTAGCATTCTTATAATGGTTATTGCACACTCTACATTAGGAGGTAGAGGCCTTAGTGTTTCAGTAATATTTTTGAAACAATGGGATTTGAGACCTCTAAACCAAAAAGATCTCAAGGTCATTTTGTAACATTGGAACACAAATAGGCCTCATTATTGTCTTAAATGGGAGAGCTAGGCATTGAGATTACTAGGTGCTAAGATTATGTTCTTTTACTGCAAAATAAAGAGATAGTGATGTGTGTGTATGCAATCTAGGATAACAATGACAAAATGATTAAATTTAATAGTATACAACAAATACAAGATGAAAATCTCAATCAACAAGGTAGATCTTCTCGATGAGAAAACAAAGAGGAACCTATATAAGTGAAGAAAAATGGTTCCCTAGTTTGAAAGTGATGAAGGTCAAGTGGAAGATGATTAAAAATGAAATTATAGGGCTCTACTTATCTATCTCTAGAAATATTGGGTCATAATAGAAAGACAAGGATGTTGGGCACCCTAGTCTAAGGATTTTCATCTATTCAAAGTTTGTCATAGTCTATCATTATTTACTTTACTCTTTTATTTCTCTCTCATTGTCAGATCTAAACTAGTACAGACATAAAATGGGGAAAATGGTTGTGTTGTATAGGGGCTTGTTTATCAAACCCCATGTTGGTCTTGCCATCTCCACAACAACTATGATGAGTGAAAAAGTGTGTGCCCTCACAAGGACAAAAGATAAATCAATGATGAAATGTTGAAATGACAAGATTGCCTTTGGTGATGCAATACTCTTTTAAAATTTTTGCAAGTGTCAATGCAATAACATAATGACAATAAATGGCAAATATGCATCCATACTTGAAATATAGAATTATTGTAATTTGTTTCTTTATATGCTTTAGTAGCTCTAGATTTAATTAGATTGTAATTGGAATGCTAGATAGTCTTAGACCTTATGAATAATAGAAGATGTTATTTATATAGGAATTAAAGGTTATTTTGAATGTAGATCAGCAAATAATGATCAAATGCAAAGACCACTTAGACCAAATCGCTAATAATGAAAGTCTAAACTTTCAATATTTTAAATTTGGGACTCTTTTATAGAGACTAAGGCATTGAGGATGAAGTCCACTTTAATCGAACCTTTGGTAGGGGAAGCAAAGTTTAGGGCCCTAAACATAAGACCTAGTCTCAAGTTTTATATTTGAGGATGATTAAGTAATAGGTTTAAATATAAAATTATAGGGTATAATGCAAGATAAATGGGCTTAAAATGATTTACGAGAAACCACAATAAGTTAGGTGGAAAATAGGCTTTTAAATCATTGAGGTAAATAAATTATGACACTGTATTTAGCCCCTACTTTAGAGGGATAATGATCTTATGCTCATACTCATAGTAAAGAAATAGTGTAGCCAAGTCCAAGGCACTCTAGGGGTAGGATAACACTAAATTGAGGGATGTGCAAGCCCCCAAGCCTATGGTCTTATCAACTCATACAAGAATATTAAAGGAAGGATACACTTACCAAGAACACACAAGGAACACAAAACATAAAATAATTATTAAAACAAAATTTGCAAACATAGAAAGAAAACAAAACAAATAAAAAGAGCACAAAAAAATGATATTAGTACTAATACTTGTAACAAAGGTTCCAATTTAACTAGTTGAAGATGGTTTCAATGTAAAGTTGGTCTCAAATACTAAGTTTATTTCCCAAAATGCTATTTTAAACACATGTGGACTTTTAGAAAGAGGCAAAGGCATACATAATTAAGATGATATTCTGTGGTTTGCAAACCAATAAGTGTGCTATGTTGAGGGCCCACACACAATCCAAGATACATGAGTTTCACTAGGTAACACGTTTTGTAATGTTATATACAATATGGATTCCACTAGCTAATAAGTTATGTTATGTTGGATGATCCATTTATTGCTTAAAAAAATCACAACTAGCAAGCCACATTATACTAGGTGACCAATGCCTTAAGGAGAATTGAAACAAAAACAACAATCAAACTTGAACTTAGACACACTCTACTATATAATCAATGCCTCAAGGAGCATAAACAACGACAAATATCAAGGTAGCAAACCATGAACTATAATTGATGATCACGATGAGTCAAATGAAATGGATGTCATTGGCTAGAAAGTTGTGTTATGTTGGGTGAATCATAGACCATCAAAACCTTAGGGAGTGTAAACAAGGATCAAGTATCAAGCCATACTATACTAGATGATCAATATAAGTCATATACCACAAAAAATTGCAAGAGATAGATTTGATGGCCATGCCTTAGGGGGTGTTATGCAATACAATGCCACCATTCATGGGGTACACCAATGAAAATAATAAACAACGAGGAGGTCACAAATTTCTTTTCGATCATCTAGAGACACAACACAACTTTATAAGGATTACTTAAGACAAGAAAATCACCTGCACATTTCACAAAAAAAATAACTTTTAGTCATTAATCAATCGCTTCATCAACCTTTTCAATTTGTTCATCAGAAAATAACTCAATCCTAGTTCCTACACTAGGTTACTCTAGATTCATTACATTGCATTCTATTGCATCCAGTTTCAAGCCTCAATATCCTAGAATCATCACAATCATATCATGATTAAATTTATTGCTTGTTATTTTCTAATCTTATCAAAAAATTTGAATTAATCAGAAAGGCTCAATTATTAACAACAATTAAAGAAAACCTACTTCTTTTAGTAATCAATATTACATTCATTACATTAAACTTTATAGCATCATTTTTAAAACTTGAAACACCTAACATCATCATAGTGTAATTTAGTGTTTGTTGTCTTCTAGTGGTTTGAGTCATGAATTCAACTAATTAATCTTAGTTTGAAGATCTATTTATTATAAGAATACAAATCATAAAATTGAGAACTAAATAGTATATCAATTGAAAGAATAATAGATCGCTCTATATTGTGCAAGTTTTGAGCTTGAACTTGTATTAAATGTACACAATTCTAAAAGGAATGCATAAATAATGATAATTAAATATAAATTATAGAGAATCCCTTAACCATAAAATATTTACTAGCATCACAATTAATATATCATCATAAAATTAAATATAGATGAAACTAATTACATGGCAACTTTCTCATTTTATGGAAAGAGAAACTATAAATGGTAAATGTAAGGTGATTGAATTTTCTAATGATTTTTTCAAAGTTTAATAAGCTTTGTATTTTACTCTTCACATTGAAAATTTCTATTTTCCTTAAAAAATTAGTTCAACTTATAAAGCATAATGCATACTCATATCTTGATAATGGAAAACAAATAGATATAGACTATTTGGAGATATTTCTTGACTATTTCTAATAAAAGGTAATTTACTTGGGTAATATGATTTTACTAAAAGAGGATAAAAATAAAATTTGATGAATTTATTTTAAGTCACAATCTAACTTGTGCCTAAAATTAGATGATCTTAACATAACATTTTATACACAAAAAAATGAAAATATTAATTATAATTATAAATATCTAGTCTTTTATATGCAATTTAATTAAGGTACAAAATCAAAGCAATATTGTAATAAAATTATTCTCTTACAAATAGATCAATTTTATAACTATTAATTTATATTTTTAAAGTGTGTAATATTTTAAACTTAAATATATATCTTGAATTAGTATTTAATAATTAATTTTTAAATTATTAAAAATTAAAAATAATCACAATTATTTGAAGATACTTTTAATTGATTAGATATGTTTTATAATATCTAAATAGTAAATTAATTTTAAAGACATTTATTATAGTCTAAAATGTTATTTATTATTGTGTGAATTCACCAAAGATCTATTTGATACAATTCTATTCTATGATATTTTTTTAGTCAATTTACCACTATCACTTACAACTCAACACCAAATAATAGTTTTAAAAGCATCATTATCTCGAAAGTTGCATGCCTTTATTTCTTGAGAAGGGCCACTATATTGAAAGTTACTCAAAAGAAAGTCAAGTTATATTAGGTGGCCAATAATGAATGAAAATGAATAATTAATTAATGTTTGGTTTGACTCTAAATACTTTGAATCATTACCCCACCAAAAATGTATTGAATATAAATATAATTTATCATATTCTAGATTAAATTATCACTACTACTATCACTTACAACTCAACACCAAATAATAGTTTGAAAAGTATCAATATCTTGAAAGTTCTGTGACCTTTATTTCTTGAGAAGAGTCACTATATTTAAGATCCTCAAAAGAGAGTAGTCTATATTAAGTGGCCAACAATGAGTGAAAATCAACACTTTAAGGTTTGTTTTGACTATGAATTCTCAAGTTACTATTTCATTTCTCATCACAACAAAAAGGGAACAAGAATCATAAGCTCCTAGCTTCCCTTTGAGGATAATGGTTATGCCTATTTGTGTTCCTCAATGTTATGATAAGGCAATTTGAAAGATCTTTAGATTATATTTTTTACACTTGAGATAACATTTTCGATCATTTCACCTCTTAATAAGCTTAAAATCATAATTCTAATTGTATTTTTCAATCATGAAGCTATATTTGAAGACTTTTGGGCCAATATGAAAGATGATTTTAATGTCAAAAGAAGGCAATATTCTATGTTTAAAAATTATAAAATGAGAGAATATGACATCAAAGAGGACATCCTAAGAGAATTCTCTAATAATGGAGAAATACTTGACCCAATGTATGAAGAGGAAGAAATTTCTACTAAATCACTTGATGCAATAATATGGTCAAATAAGAAAGATGTATCTATTGACATTATAACAAGAAAGGTAGTTGAAAAAAGTTTGACTTGGAGAAAGCTATATTTAAAGTCTACTAAACCAACAACCAAAAGGCATAAAAGAAAGGTTAGAGGGACTTATTCCTCTATTCCTATGAAATAAAAAAGGTAAGGAGTTAAAGAAAATACTAAAGAGACTAAATGATAAAATCCAAATCCTATCAAGAATTTTATTCAGAAAGCATCTTAGGCCCTCTAGCACTCTCAAATGCTATACAAAGGTACTGAGGTAGGATTCACTACTAGATTAAGTATAGTTCCTATTGCACAACTTATACCACAAATCAAAGCTATATGCATGAATCAAAGAGAAGGAGAACTGAGTTGTAGGAGAAAAATTAGCCTTAGAAAAAGTGGACATCCTCTCCTCATCATAGCACTAAGAGCCACATTCACCATCAATGACTCCAAAAAATATATAGATTACATCCAAGTGGATATAGAACCTAGACTATTTGAACCTCCTAAAGAAACTACCAAACTCAATGAGGTAGAGGATAGATAACAAGAATTTTGAAGGTGATGAAGAAGAAGGGGAACATGAAGATAAAAGAGAGAAGAAGAAGAACTGAAGGTGATGAAGAATAAGATGAATCACCAGATCAAGATACCCTTGATGAAGGTTTAGATTCCTCTAATTCTGTCCTAATAACAAAGGAGCAACAAAATCTTATAAGTTCAATAGAGGGTCAAAACAATAGGTGGAAATAAGTCAATCCTAATGATATCTTGACAAGGGAGACATCACCAAAAGAGGCATATTCCCAATAAGTGAATACAACCAAAGAAAGAAACCATAGTGAAATATTCACAATAGGAGTAACAAGAAGAGACACTAGTTAAGGATAATCAATATTTACAACCACCCCTAATAACTCCCACATGGTTGAAGTTAAATTTGGAAAAGAGACATCATGCTTTTATCAAGAAAATTAGTTTACAAAATATATTTCTATGGAGGTGGAGAAGCCCAAGTCTCAAAGAAGAGCAAGAACTGTGTAGTACATGAGAATTATTGAACTTGGAGAGAAGATAGCAGAAATAAAATCTACCACAATGCATAAATATGTTAGAGAGCTCTTTCCCACAGACTATTAGTTGACACAAATCAATCTAACCTACAAAAAATATACTTTGTTATCCCAAGGTTTGAATTTATATTAAAAAACTAGTGCAAAATACCATGAATGGTATTGTGAATAATGTGATAAAATATGAACCCATATCATGTCTTAAACATACCCATTCAATCCCAAACATAACTTACACATATGTTGAAAAATACTAATGACCCCACTTACACATATATACATACACATACACATGTGGAATCTCTTAGAATAGTATGTATTTATCATCTTATATTGCATAACTTGTTATAACTATCAGATTGGTAAAAAGGTGCTCCTACACATTTTTATAACCATTCTTACATGCTATCATAGTAATATATCATGTAGCTACCAAAGATGCCCTCTTCCACTAGAATGAGACAAGTCTTGTGTTCCAATCCCATTCAATTTTAGTTTACATACATTTTATATGTCACTAAGAAAGAATAATTAAACATTTATCTCTCTTATTTGTGTAGGGCATCCAATTACCATTTCAGTGATTGTTGGAGACACAAAATTATTTCTCATTAATGAAAAAAAAAAATTATTCTTAGGATTGTAAGGTGAATCTCACCTAGTCCTAGCAACAATAAATCTATTAAATTGAATACTCCTCTTAATCAAGGATCTCACTAAGCTTCCCTACATCAAGTGAGAGGGGATGCACATAACTGAGATAACTTGAAAATGCCACTTGTTTTTATTTTAACAAACTCATAAAGAAAAAGGCTAGTAAGGAGAGACTGTATTCACTTGTACAAAGTTCATGTAGGGTAAGTGGCATATCTATCTTAGCTATTAAGGATGTGCACATTTACATAGTTTTCAAGATCATATGTGTGATCATCATTTTCAACTAGTATGACCATGTAAATGGTTTAAGTTCAAAATATACTATATCCACCAATGGATGTTTAATGAGGACTAAAATTAGCTTTTTTTCAATAATAATATGATTGCCAAACATCTACAAATAACTAGGGTAGGGGCCATATTCATTCTCAATTATCTGAAATTAAAAATAAACCCATCTAAACAGGTATCTGATCATTGTGCAAGTGTAATATTAAACTTCTTAAAATATATTTTCATTGTCACCTAAATTTAATTAGATCCCTCTTTACTCAACAATACTGTGATACCTGATTGATGTAGATATATACCTACCATTTATCAAATTGTCTTTAAGAAAACTAAGAGAATAGATCATCCACCACATTATGTAACAAAAAAAAGAAAAAAATAATAGAAAATTGCGACAAATGAAACTACAACATAATCCTCTAATTTTTGATATGTTTTAGAAAGTTTTCTAAAACATAAATAGATAAAATCTATAAATGCACAACTTCAACCTAAAAACAATTCACACTCTAAACTTAATAAAATGAAAAAAAAAATTTAATTAATTATTTTCATAAAACGGGCTGTTTCTGATTCAATTAAAAAAAGTGGATAGCTAGACTAGGATGGAGACAACAACCCAACTTCTAAATCATTGATCTTAGAATTAGAATTTGGAGGAGTCCAAACATAATCCAACGGAAAGGAAGGTTAACAACTATATACATTTCTAGTTTTAGAAAATAAAAAATAGTATGCCACAAGTGCCAACAATTTTTTGGAATAGTCAGTGGTGCTCACCAATTGACCAGGCAGCCAGCGTTCAAGAGATAAATAAGCATGTATTATAAGCCAGTAAAACGGGAAATAAATGAACTCATAGACTGCGGATGAAATTAAGATATATATTATTTTGCAGACTTCATTTCCAAGTACAATTATCAAATATCTTTGCATCTTGTAATAAATACAACCTTTGCTATAATAATATCTTTGCATCTTGTGATAAATACAACCTTTGCAATAATCTTATTATAAACAGCATTATTTATTATTTCAAGCACAGAAAGACCTTAGTATAGAGATGCTCAACTCTCGACACATTACAGCCGAGCATTATAAAATCATCAACAAACTTAAAGCATATAAACTACAAACTTACTGGATATAGCAGACCAGATATAGCAGACCACATAGGTAGCAAGCAGGTTAAACTCAGCAACAAACTTGCTGCATATAAGCAACAAACTTACCGGATATAGCAGACCACAAAGGTAGCAAGCAGGTAAATATTTTTAACGTTCACAAAGATAAGCCACAACACCATCCAGCAAAATGAAGCATCTGTACCTCCATTCTATGTGAAAACACAACAAAGCAATCACAGAAGCAAATCCCACCCCGTAACATAATCCTACTGCAACTGCCCACCATCGATCCATTTTATCTGGATCTGCAACTACTGTACTGTTCGACTCTACCTGGCTACCTCTTTCTCCAAAACCAGAGCTCTGTGTTATATTTTCAAGGGGGGGTCCTCTGAGGTTGGGGTTCCCTAGAAATGAAGAGGCTTCAAAGGTTGAAAACTGATTTCCCTGCGGTATTAACCCAGAAAGCATGTTGTCTGAAAGATTCAAGACAGAAAGGAACGTGAGACTGACAAGTTCTGGCGGAATCTTCCCTGACAGCATGTTTTCTGAAAGATCCTGAGACTGCAGATTAACCATCTGACCCAAAGATTCCGGAATTGAGCCACTCATAGTATTGTTGGAAATGTTGAGAGCAACTAGGCCCCGGAGAAGTCCTATTTTGTGAGGAATGCTGCCCCAGAGCTTGTTATGTGACAGGTCCATGACTTTGAATGATCTCCAGATTTTTGGATATGGACGTGCCGTTCCTTTAATCCACAGCGTTATTTGACCAAGAAAATCTACTAATGCATAGATGTATGGGTTTGCATTAATCCTGATACCCACTGTGTGCTCATAACTTTGCATTTCAAAACTCTGTGATTGATTTACCATAGCATGTAGCATTTCTAAACCTCTAGGGATAGTTCGTGATATATTGTTATGCGATAAATCTAAGACCTGAAGATTATGTAGCTCAAACAACTGGGGCGGAATACTACCTTCAAACTGACTATTTGTCAAGCTGAGGATGTGTAATTTTCTCATCTTTCCAATCCAAACTGGGATGCTCCCTCGAAACCTGTTATTTCCTATGTCAAATACTCGAATATCTGTACAATTTGCAATAGATGCAGGAATTACACCTTGCAAATTGTTTCCATTGAGGTTTAACGTCTGAAGTTGACTAGGTTTCCTACCTCCTCTGGAATGCCACCTTGCAAATTATTTCTAGCCAAATTTAAAATTATTAAAGATGAACATTTCCCCAGATCCGCAGAAATCACATCCCTTAATCTGTTGTCTGATAAATCCAAAATCGTTATTTCATTTCCAGCTTTACATATTGAATGCGGCATACGTCCACTCAGATTATTTGCTGACAGGGACATAGTGAACAATGGATGAATTGTACCAGGAATTGAGCCATTAAACTTGTTATGTGACAAATCCAGTATGATTCCTCCGAAAGAAAGACCTGAAATAGAGCCATGAAAGCTATTATTATGCAAGTCCAAAAAGATAAACACTTTGTAATTGAGTTGGGGCAGACAGTCTTCTAGTTGGTTATTTGAAAGATTGAGCTTCTGAAGATAGGTAAGGTCCCGTAGCCAAGCGGGAACACCACCGCTAATTCTGTTATCTGACAGGTCTAAGTCTCTTAGTGAATACTGAGTAGAGAGAAATGCTGGAAAATTGCCTTCAATATTACATGAGCTCAGTCCCAGGTATCCCAGATGAGAAAACTGTGGAACCCAACTTGAAGAAATGTTAATGGTCAGCTGATTCTAGATAACAGAAGTATGAGAAGTTGAGTCAAATTTTGGAACATAGAAATAGAAACACCACCCGTTAAATTGTTGGAAGAAAGTGACAGCACTTCCAATCCAACAAGCTCTGAAAATGAATCTGGTATTGCTCCAGACAACTGATTATTATTTAAGACAAGGCGGCGTAATAGAGAAAGCTGACCCAAAGAAGTCGGGATATCACCATTTAGCTGGTTGTACTCTAGAACCAGATACCGGAGGGAGGAAATCCTACCAAGACAGTATGGCACTCCACCCTTCAACTGGTTAAATGAAAGATCAATCTTCGAAAGACTAGACAGTGGCTCCATTAGATATCCAAATGGGGGTATAACCCCTGTTAACTGATTGTCGACAACATCTAGGGTCTGAAGTTTTGAAAAGTTTGCAATGGAAGGAGGAATTTCTCCCTGTAGATTGTTAACAGCCAGGCTAAGTTTTCTCAAACTTGAAGAGCCGTGAAGGAAATCGGAAGGGATAGAACCACTGAGATCACAAGAACTGAGGTCAAGTGACACCAAGGACGAAACATTCTTGAACCAAGCTGGTAGCGTGAATGGGAATGAGTTATCGATAAGATGGAGGTGAGATAAACGGATGAGATTTAGAAGTGAAGGAATGCTTCCTGAAAGACTACAATGAGACAAGTAAATCTGGCTAAGATTAGAGAGACTTGACAGGGAGTCGCCCCAGTTGTGAGATGCTTTTTCAAGGTTCAGATTCCTCATCGCCAGGTACTCCAAATTTCTCAGACTTCTTACCCATTCACCAAATCTTGAACTCTTGAGTCTGAATTTGGAGGAATAATAGTCTGACAGATCAAGATACTGTAAGGCTGACAAATTTCCGAATTCTAGAGGGATCTCACCCTCAAATCCAGCATAAGCCAAGCTAAGAAATGTAAGCTTCTTGAGGCTTCCCAACTGATGAGGTATAGCAATGCCCTCGAAGTCATTCCAACTCAAATCCAAGTGGCGTAGATGCTGCAAATTAAACAGAGACGGATGAATCTCCCCACTCAACGGACGGTCGACCTTGTAACCATCCAAATCATTTCCCTTACGATAAGGGTTTTTGAGGTCAAGTTGAATGACATGATTTGTTTGGTAGCCACAAAGAATTCCCTGCCACTGGCAACAGTTGTATCCTCGCCATGAGCTTAATCGAGCATAGGAGTCGTTTAGGCCCCCTTTGAAATCGAGCAGATAACTTCTTTCATCATCTTTACATCCACTGATATCAGTGATCATAGCAATACCCAAGACAGAGCTTAAAGCAATGTAAAACGAAATGGGAGACATGGTTGTAGGCAAAGGCTCAAGTTCATATTGCCCAACTTCCGCTCTTTACTATATATATATAAATAAATTAATAAACTCTCCTAGCGCCCTCAATGTAAGAATTTCTAAGGCTTTAATTAGAAGAGTTCGATACATACGGTTCTATATTTCTCGCTATTGTATTGGTTTAAACTTGTATTATTTTGATGGTATTGAATAATCGTTTCTTTTCGCGTGTTGAGATAAAAGAGGGATGTTTGAGTCACCTTAATTAGTAGAGGATTAAAGTTTTTTTTTTAAAATATTATATCAACATCATTCGAAAGGCTATGATACATTTGTATAGATTTGGTTCTTAGGTTTCTAATTAGATAATGGTAAATATAAGGTGATTAGTATTAAAATATTCAAATACATTGATCGATAAGACTTTTCAATATATATTTGTTATATGATATTTAATAATGAATTTTTAATGTGTATTATGATTTTAAGAAAGACTTTTCTTTAATATCTCTTGTATGAGATCTATGATCATTTTTATTCTTATTATAATACCTATTCTTATATTAATTTATGAAGTAGTCTCTCTCTCTCTCTCTATATATATATATATTTGAAACATTGTCATCTTACTTAAAAATTTAAATTATTTGAAATACACACATATTGTTCTATTTGATGACCTCTAATCGCCTAAATTTATCAAGGGTTAGCTTTTATTTAATTCTTTATACTTCTCTCATTTCAACATGTTTGTTTAAAGTTACATTAATAGGAAATTTAGATGTTAAATCACCATATTAATTATCAGTGAAAACGAAGAATAATTCCTATAGCTGTAAAAAATGGTATAAAGAGCATATTATCATTTTTTGAAATTTGATTTTCAACATGAAAAAATTACTTGGATTATTATACTTCTTCATGGTGAATTTTCTAAGATTATTGCAAAATTTTCAAGAAGTTATTTCTTAATGTATACCTTAAAAATGGATATGATGCCTTAATGGGTAAGGTAATTAATTGAATATTGTAATTAATCATGATATATGTGATCAAGTCAATAACTAAGTAGTAACATGGTGAAATAAACTAGTTAAATAAATATAATTTTCTTATTATTTTTTCTATCCCCATTAGGTATTTTGTACACCCCTTCACATTACAAAGCATTTATATTGACAAGTAAAATAACCTCTAATCATATAAACATGCAAACACCTATTTTCTGGGTGAATCCTAACTATGCTAACCATGGGTCTAATATTATTTTAGGTGAATCCTAACTATGCTAACCCATGGGTCTAATATTTTTTCATATATTGAAACAAAGAAAATAAAGATACAAATAAAATAGGAGCAAATAGAAAAATGGAATGAAGAAGAAAATCAGCCAATAACCAATCCAAAATATCACATCAGATATAACAAATTTGAGCTTGAAATTTAATGTATTATTATAACAATGCAATAGGTTTTAACTTTGAATTTCAATAAACATTGCATTTATCTAGAAAACATCATGTCTTTCTCATGTAGTTGGAATACTTGATATTAATGCATCCAAATGCTTGTTGGTATTCACCTACTCTTTGAGTACCCCCTATAGTTGATAATAGAAATAAAAAAATTGGAAAATGTTATCAGAGTAAAACTTAAGTGTTTTTGCTTCCTAGTGAATAATTTTCTTTGAAAAGATTGCCAAACATCTAATTTTTCATATATTACTTGTTTAGTGTGTTAAGTTGTATCCACATATAATTTTTTCCTCACCTAGACCTGACCTTGGCATTCTATGTCTCAATGCCTGATGTTTTTTTTAATTCCACTCACACCTTTTGAAAACCTACATTTTCAACTCTTGTTTTGTCTCTTATCCAAATCCGATTCTTGATTGATAGGACTAGGGTGCCAAGGCACCATGGTCCTAGCTCAAGACCAGGGTGCCATATCACCCTAGTCATCTTAATCAAGACCCAAATTTGGTCACCTCAACAATCACATCAAATGGGTAGGAATTTAGGTGTCATGTTGGCCTGCTCTGAAATCTTCAAATAATTTTTGGATGGTTAAGTATAAAAATAGGCCTACCCCTCTCATTTAAAGTGGGTGATGTCAATTTCTAAGTTAGATCTCTCTCTCAATTACACTCTAACAAATTCAATTAAAGTGAGCAATCAATCAAGCATCCATCAAGCATTAACAAAGAGGTTTAGTCAAGTTCAAGCATTTAAGATGGCATCCATGATCAAAATTCCATTAGACATTCTACATGACATCTGAAACCCTTGTGTAAGGATTCAAGCAAGCTTCATCAAGGTATCAACTTCAATTACAACAATTCAATTCTAGATATAGCATTTCCCTCAAAATAAAATCATCTTGTTGCAATTTAATTCTATTTCAATTACGATTAAAATTTCAATTTCATGGTTAATTCTTAAATGGGTGTTTGACCCAAGGAAATCCCCTTTCCACAACCCCCCCTCTGTGTGTGTGTGTGTGTGCATGTGTAGGAAATTGATTCAAGAGTTGCAATTAAATATCCTAATAGAATAGATGACAATGAACGGGTTCAAATTTTAGAGTAGCAATTAGGGAAGGACCAAGGTGACCTACCAACTTGGTCTCAAGAATTTTGTTCAATATTTTGATCATGGATCTTTTGCATATTGTTGATTAAAAAATGATCCCACTTGCCCATCCAAAAGTTATACGACTAGGGCAACCTACCACCCTTGTCCCGACAATTCAGCCTCAATTTTCAACAATAAGTTTTAATCTTATTCTTCTTCTCAGATCTTTATCTATGGATCTATTTGACATTAAATTATTACCATTTTTCTTCACTTATTCATTGCTTTATTGTAAAATTTATAATTTAAATCAAACTTCAATTCCAAAAGGGGGAGGCAACCTACAAGTAAATTTAGTTGGTATTTTAACCCTTTTTTAATTTAATTGTGGCTAGATCTATTGAATATACCCTCCATCGCCCCCCCCACTTTTCAATGTTATGGTTAATGTGGTGAAACTAGTGACTTTATTATCTTAGTTGGTGAAACCCTAATTGTCCACCTACGCCACATTTTGGTGAACCTGACTTCCTTCTTGCTTATTTGTAATTTATTATCTTAGATATGATTTGTATGAACTTAAAAATTCATATTTTCACTCATAGATCATATATGCAATTGAAATACATAAATTTAGAGGTGAAATTCATAAAAACCCTAATTTATTGTTCTAAAATTGACTTATGGGTTGCATAAATTTTTAATTATATTTTTAGATCTGATTGTTATGACATGTTATGTTTATATTTAGATGCATCTAATGTTCAATATCATAATTCACATTGCTTAATACATTGGTTAATAAATCATTTTACAAATAAATTGAATCGTTTAATCATAATTTACATTTTCAATCTTTGCATTCAATTTTACCTCTTTGTGCATGATTTTTTTTACCCTTAGTCCTACATAGAATAATCTTGTGGGAAGAAGTTATAGATATAGGGCTTCCCAAGGTTGAGATACTAAGGATATGGAGCCCCAGTTGACTAACCTATTTCATGTGAATGTTGGTGGTTCCTCTAATCCAGCAAATTACATACCTAATATCATATATCCACAGTCTCCACATACTTCTTATGATGGGAATGAATCACTAACTAGGGTTACTATTCACTAATTGTAGAATATTGATAATGAGTTTGAAAATCCTCAACAATGGATGGGTCAACAATACCCAAATATTCATGCAATCTCCTTGATTGAAGGATTGAATGATTGAAGAGAATGGTTCAAAGTGATAAGATAGGCATGGATGTGTTAATTGTCCCTGCTAATATTATTGATACTAATATGATGCCAATCAAAAGCAATGCTGAAGTATTTGGTTATTCTCAACCCACTATTCAAGTTAATCATTCCATTCCTATGGCTACTTCCTTGCCTAGTGTGTCTACATTTACATCTTGTATCATGAATACTTCCACACAAAATTTTAATCCTACACATTTTAGTCATCAAGGCAATCCTAGTAATCAATATTCTTGTATACCTCCTTCTGTGAGTCTTCCATTTATTTCACAACCATCTCCCATACCAACATACCATAATGTTCCCAATCCTTATTCTCAACATCCACTTACAAAAGTAGTACTCCTCCATCACAATCCAATATTTCCAAACCCAATTTATCTACTGAAGCAACTATAATTAACCTAGCTCAAACTATTTCAACATTACAACACCGATTGGTTTCATTAACTCAATCCAAATTTAATGTTCCCACTTAAATTGAATTTTTGTTGATTCATTCTGATTTGGTGCTACATTGGATTCTTAAAGAATGGAAACATATATAGCATGGAGAAATCACATGATATAAAGGTATTCCAGTTGGATTGGATGTTCCTCTTTTTAAAATGTGAAATTGGTGTATTACTAAGCTAAAAAATTAAACTTTAGATTTTGAGAATAATTTTTTTGTCTTTGGACAACAAGATTCAAGTTGTTGTGAGAAATATTCAATTAACATTTAAAACTAGTTTTCAAGGGTATGTTGAAATGTATGATGGTTCAACCAATAAAATATCCTTTTGTTAACATAATGATAGTCTTAAACACATTTATTGAGATTTTTTCTATGCTAGAAAATGGAAGGATATTATCAATCATTTCCCTCTTACTTTTTAATAATGGTTTGAGTTGGAAAGATGTGATTTTGGGTTATGATCTTCATAATAATATGGTGGTAGATTCTTTAAGGCATATTGTTTTACTTAATATTTGAAAAGTAGGTTTTTGGTTGTGTTTTCTAATGAATTCGTCAAGAAACATAAATGCCAAATTTTTATGTTTATATATTGTTTCAAATTATCTTCCTTTATTTTAAATTGGAGGGGGTCACCAAGGATTGAGATAACAACAACCTTCTTTTGGACAAGATTAAATACCAATTTTTTTAGCTACATAAAGAGAATGTCAAGTTTGTGTATATAATTGTAAGTTTTTTCAAAATTTAGATTGTAATTTGACTCCTTGTCTAGTTTTAAAAATCTCTTTCTATTGGCCTTTGGCCGGTTGTATCTTTATTTTAGTTTGAAGGCTTGTTTTATTATTTGGGATACCTTTAGTGATATTGTTGACTCTTCTTCTTTGGCTATTTATTAACAACCCTCCTCCTTTTTAATGTAGTTCTTTGGTGGTTTCCATAAAAAAACAATAGGTAAAATTTTGAGTTGGAATTTATTTAATACTATTACTACATGGACAAGTGAGGTTCTAATCTATTACCACCTAAACTTTTGTATTGTCTTTAGAGGAGGATTAAGTATTCTTGATTTTGAAGTTAAATACATGATTAAATGCATTTGTATCAAAGTAATAATTCTAATGGAAGGGTGACAAATGTTTGAATACTTGTCTTGTTTAACTTCAGTTAAAATTTTGTATTACATTTTCTTAATTGGTTTGGTAGGTTTTGTCAATAGACAAGAGTTAAAGTGTTCTTTATTTTGAAGTAAAATCCATGATTGAACACAATTGAATCAATTTAGCACCAATAATGAATGGGTAACCAAAATTTCAATACTTGACCATTGTAAACATTACTTAAAAAGTATTGTACTAAATTTTTTAAAATGGTTTAATAGATTTTGTCTTTAGAGGAACATTAAGTATTCATGATTTTGAAAGGAACTCCATAACTAAGTCCATTTGAGTTAAAGTAGTACTAGTGGTAGATGGATTGAAAAGTTCCAATCCTTGACCAATATAAATGTCACCTTAAATTATAATTTGGAGTAGTATTAGTCATGGATGTGTAAGAAAAGTTTCAATGCTTCCAATCCAACAAACATGACCTATAAATTTGAGGCAATGTAGTAATAGTACTAGATGAGTGAGGAAAGTTTCAATGTTTCACTCCTATAAGCATTACATCAAATTTTGTACTAGTTTTTTAATGTGATTTGGTAGGTTTTATCTTTAGAGTAATTTTTTCTTGATTTTGAAGAAAAATCTATTGTCAAATGCATTTGATACAAAGTAATGCTATTAATGGATGGATAAAGAAGTTTCAATATTTAATCCCGCTAAATATCATTTTAAATTTTGAGAAAGAGTAATACTAGTATTGGATAGGCAAGGAATGATCAAATGCTTCACCAATGTAAACATCACCTCAAATCTTGTATTATATTGTTCATAAATAATTTGGTAAGTTTTGTCTTTAGAAGAAATTATATGTTTTTTATTTTGTAAAAAACTCCATGAATACATTTGAATTAAAATAATACTATAACAAATGAATAAAGAAAAATCTAATATTTCATCTTATTGAACGTAAATAACTACTCCTAAAATATAAATGAATGTATTGAATTCAAAAGCTATTGAATTCAAACCTTCTTATATTTTTCTTTCTTTATCATTGAGACAGATAGAGTTGTTCATCACCCACCATCCTTAGACTACTATTTTGTTTTGATAGGTTTTGTCTTTAGAAACAAATAGATATTCTTGATTATTATTATTATTATTATTATTATTATTATTCACGCGGACAGTCACATCGGCTTACAATCAATAAAACAAAAATGTCAAAGTCAATTCACGTGAAATGAATACCACAATGCTAAATGCCATACAATACGCGCATCATCTCTTCCACCGCCAAAACGGTGTTGTCCAAAGGCGCCCGTGTCATCCGGCAATGAATTTTCCTCATCTTACATCATTTCGCCATGAATGCACAGCACAAGTGCAAGGAAATAATAGACCCGAAATAAGAAGATTCAAAGAAAGGGAAAATTAAAGAACCGGTGACTCCACTGGGACCCCATGCTTACCGTCATCTCTTCCATGTCGTTGAAAGGCGCCTCTATCTACTACGACCCTGAATTTCTACTGTGTTGAATATTATTTGGAAATCAGTTTGCTACGGGCAACAATAATGCTTTCTAGGTACTGACGATTTGACTTGGCTCGAAAAGCCAACTAGAAAACTTCCTCAACACGCACTGAACAGTCCGCTACTCTGTAAGGATTCATTAATGCTTAAATCAATTAAATGTCGTTTTCCTGACAGCGATAGGATTTCTACATGGCATCATTGAATTTAATTTTATTTGAATTTTAAAGAATTTGGAATTGATTTGTGTATCGTTTGTGTCTTGACAGGCATCATTTTTACGGAAAGAGATAATCTAATTTACAATTATGGTTGTTATTTTCACCCCCTAAACAAATCGGCCCAGACTTATCCCTCTTCTTTCGAAGTAGTTGTTGACATAAGCATGGAAATGTGATTTGCACATTACAGTGTTGCAGGTAAAGGCAAATCTTAAGTCATTTTTAGTCATCTAATCAATTAATTTTGATCCAAACTAATCCATGCTAAAATCTAATCAACTACATCAATATAACATTACTATAACATCATCATAGGATTATATCAACATTTACTAGAATTAGAACATACTAGCATATTATTTTTTTTAATTTATAAATCAAAATTTACCAACAACAAATTTGATAAGTACCAAAATTTGCCAACATCAAATTTGATCGTAGAACATATTTTAACCTCAAAATACTTGTATTTCAATTACTATCACAGTTAATCAATCTATAATAAATATTTTGTTAGTATAACATTTATTGTGTTAGCTTAAATAATATTTTATTGGATTCAGAATAAGAATTATAAAAAGAAATATCTAAAACTGCAACCAACAACAAAACAACAACATAGATAGACTATATGTGATGTCCAAAGTGAGCTTGCAACAATAGAATAAACTATATTCAACTACACCAACAATATTGTAAGGAGTTCATGCTAGAGCCAGTAGACTTGCAACCCACATAACAATAGATATACATAAACAATGCCTATTGTTGATTAAAAAAAAAGATTCTCCCAGAGTCTGAAAAACAAAAATTGTACTCTATCTCAATACATCTTAACGTTGTCTTTGAATGTTCCTTCCTACAACCATAAGTTGTTTTGACTGGTCCATGGGGGAAAACAATTCATAAAAGCTCCAAGTGTTAAGCATTGCAAAATTTCATAACAAGTCTTTCATCCATATTCAATCCATTAAATTCAATTTAGGGGTTTGATTAAGAAGAATAATCCATCCACAATAAACTCTCGCTATTCTCTATACACACCAAAATTTAACATAGCCAAGGTGAAGAGAATGTTATAGGTCATGAGGGTGTATGTTGTTTCCATAGATTTAGGTTAAAAATTTACTTATGGGAATCAATTATGCTACTAATAATCAAATTGGAATGCAGAATATATCATCTTGTAGTTTAATAGAGTACTATTGTTGCACATTTTTTACACTCCAATTCAAAAGTTTTTTTTAATTAATGGGTAGATGGATAAAATATTTATGTTGTAGCATTCTTATAATGGTTATTGCATATTTGACATTAGGAGGTAGAGGCCTTGGTATTTTAGTAATATTTTTGAAACAATGGGATTTGAGACCTCTAAACTAAAAAGATCTTAAGGTCCTCTTGTAATATTAGAACGCAAATAGGCCTTATTATTGTCCTAAATGGGAGAACTAGGTCCTGAGATTATGTTCTTTAATTGCAAAAGAATGAGATAGTGACGTGTGTGTATGCAATCTAGACTAAAATTGATAAAATGATTAAATTTAATAGTATACAACAAATATAGGATGAAAAGAATGAACAAGACAAATATGAGATGAGAATATAGATAGGAACCATGTTCCAAAATTTTAAGCTAACTGTATAGGACAAAAGCACCAGGTGCCCTAGTCTGAAAGTGATGAAGGTTGTGGAAGATGAGTAAAAATGATATTAGGAGGATCTACACACCTATCTTTAAAAAAATTGGGTCATTATAGTGAAACAAGGGTACTAGGAACCCTCATATGCCATCTATTCAATGTCCATCATATTCTATCACTATCTACTCTACTCTCGTATAGCTCTCTAGTTGTTTGATCAAAACCTGCACATACATAAAATGGGAAAATGGTTGTGTTGTATAAGGGATTACCTAAGTTAAACCCTATGTGTGTGTTCCCACCTCCACAACAACTATGATGAGTCATAGAGTGCACGTGCTCACAAAGATAGAAGTTAAATCAATGATGAAATGTTGAAATGACATGATTACTTTTAGTAATGTGATTCTCTTTTGGAAGTCCTTAAAATATTAGTGTAATAAAATAATGAAAATAAATGTCAAAAATGAATCCATACTTTAGAATTCTTGTATTCTATTGCTTTATATGTTGATAGCTCTAGATTTAGTTAGATTTTAATGTGATAACTAAATAGTCTTATCTACATTATGAGTGATAGAAGATGTTTTTTATATAGAGATTACAAGGTCATTTTAATTTTATATTAGAAAATAGTAATTAAATGCAAAGTTTTCTTTGACCAAATCACTAATAATGAAGGTGGGCACTTGCAATAATAAGTTTTGGGCTTGTTTTAGAGGTACTAGAGCACTAAAGACCAAGTCCACTTAAAATGGAATCCTCAAAAGGGAAAGAAAAGTGTTAGGGTCCTAAACATAGGACCTAGTCTCAAACTTTATATTTGATAATGAATAAGTTATAGGCTTGTTGGTAAAATTATAAAGTACCATAAAGCATAAATAGGCTTAAAATGATCTAACAAAAACCACACTAAAATAGGTGAACAATTTATGACACTATATTTAGCTCCTACTTTAGTGGCAATACGATATTATGATCATAATCATAGTAAATAAATAGAGCAGTTGAGAGAGAGGCACTCTGCAGATAGGACTACTCTAAGTTGAGGGATTCACAAGCGCCTAAGCCTAGGATCTTGTCAATTGACACAAGAATACTCAAACAATGATATACTTACCAAGAACATAGAAGGAACACAAAGCATAAAAAATAATCATAAAAAAAAATTGCAAAATAGAAAGCCAGACTCTACTCTACCATCAATAATTTATGGACTATAAACACCAACAGAGATCAAAATAGAAAGCCATGCCATACTAGATGATTCTAATGAGTCATACAAAATGGATGTCACTACCTAGAAATTTATATTATGTTGGCTGAATCATAGACCATCAAAACCTTTGCGAGTGTCAAGAAGGATCACACTAGCAAGCCACACTATACTAGATAAGTCATAGTCATATACCACAAAAATTTTGAGAGATATATTTGATGATCAAACCTTAGGGGGTGTTATACAACACAGTGCCACCATTTATGAGGCACACCAATGAAAATAATACAAAAAAAGGAGGCCATATGCACCCTTTATATGTTAGCATATTTATATACTAAATATTAAGGATAAGAGAGAGAGATCCATATCAAGGATACACACCTTCAATATGAAAAAGAGATCCACAATAACGATCCATGTTTCCAAGCAAGGAACATATTAGTATAAAGGATGTAAACACCTCTAAGAAAGGAATAAATATTAATAAAGGATAGCTATACAATCAAATAAGGGTAAAGGGATCCTTATCAAGGATATACACTTTGAAACAAAGAGAAGGAATCCTTGTTAGGGATACATACCTTCCAAAAAGGCAAAGATGGGGTAAATTTTGTCTAAGAATAACCACCTTTTTTTTAAAAAAAGAGAGGAGATCCTCACAAAGGGATAAATGTTTCAAATAGGGGGGAATGAGATCCTTACTAGAGATACTCACCTTGCCAAACATAAAGAGAGGGGATCCTATTTAAGGATTAATAATTACAAGATACCGGTTGTCCTTGGCCCCTAGTGCATAAGAGTAATAGGACGTGAGAGACTATTATGTTTATTCCTAAGTATGATTGTATGTATACTTGTACTATCATAAATTACAATGACTCCCCCAAGAGGTTCAAGCTATTAATGTCAAATAGCGAGGAGTAAAATAATAGACACAATGTTATTCAATTATGTGAGAGACTAGACAAAGAAGAAACTCAATGTCACTTATCATATAAATAGTACCATTATTGAGGAGTATTCTATCCTATCTCTTAAAGGCTCTATAATCAATAAATTTATGGTCACACATGCGATGATATGCATAGAAAAAAAATTGTTGGGTCAACTTATCAAGATTTATAATCTCTTAGAGGGGGAACGGTAATCAACTGGAGTTTAAGATCCTTAGTGAGGTTCGGGAAAGTCCCTAAATAAAGGAAAAATATTAGGCATTGAAATCTATGAAAATAGAGTCTAGCCTAGGAATACAAACTAGGAACCATTTTCAAACTCTTTCGTTGGAGAAAAATCAATTAGGCCCAACTTCAACCACTTAGGAGAGCTGGGTATTGGTGATTAATTTTTCCCTTTTAAATGTTGATTAGATATGATTGAATTGAAGATGCAATAACTAGGTTAAATATGCAAAATTGGCAATATTTGGCATAAAGTGAAAGATACAAAAAAAAAAAAAGTTGAGTCCAAAGCATAGATCTAAAAATGGGATATAGAAAGAAATTTAAACTTAAAATCTAAGGCTAGAAAGTCTAGTGTAGTGTGTTTAGTACCATAGACCACAATGGATTTACTAGCTAGGCAATATTATATCATGTGCATTCATATTGGCGGGTTTAATATTTAAAAAATGAGGGTAAAATATATTTCCTATCTTTGAAAAAAGTGGAGGATTATAATTCAGGCTATGTATTGGGAGGGGGTGACAAGAAAGGAGTTTAGGGTAATATGTTTTAAAAATAGGGGGATTCTTTAGTATGCCATGAACACACATGATATAACCCAGGTTCACTAAGTGATAGGGAGATTGCTAAATAGTGCTCAATAAGGATGTTTAAGTCTAAAGGTTCAATTTTGTTTCCAAAAGACTTACTTGTGGCTGTTGTATATGTTTGCAAATCATTTTTGAGGTCTTCAAGCTCAGCAACCCATGCTTCATTTCCTTAAAAAACTCCCCTTTTGAGTGGGCTCATTCCCTTACTCATTCCCTATTGATTTTGCCAAACCATTACATTTCTTCCAACATAGTCCTCTATCCTTTTGGGCATGATTCTAAGTACTCTCTGTTCTCACAAGCACCTCCAATTGGTTTAGGGGACTAGATGAAGGTTTTGTTCAAAAAGCTTGTTTTCATCTTCTTTTTTTGGCTTCTTAGTTTCACTTGCTCAAACCAACTCCTTAGGTCTCACAACCTAAAATGCTTCACAAGGGTGCCATGGAGATTTCTAAAAGTTCATTCAATATCTTGGATCATCTTCCAAATATCTCCCCAAATTGAATGAGTTCAAGGTGATCGGGTTCTTGAAAAATGCATTTTAGCAGTAAAAAAGGCTTGTAGCTCGTGGAGGGGTAATTGTCAGTTTTTTGATTATTTTTCTCAAAGATGGACAAATCCTCCCATCAAATCCTCCAACAAACTTATCTTGGATGATGATTTAGAGGTCTAGGCTCAATGATTTTTTAGGTCTTAGGCTCCATCAACCAGGTTTAGTGACTGTCCACAAATTTGGGCTTAAAAGTAGGGTTTTGGAGGGTTTTGGAGTATAAAAACTGTGTTTGCATCTTTGTTCACCAATGTAAGTGCCTAAATCCTCAAATAACCTCAATCATCACTTGAAAATGTGTCCCCTACCTCTGTCACACAAAAATTATGCCAAACACTTCGCAAACAACTGAGAAAAGAAGTGAAATACCACTATCACTATTAAAACACTGCGCTTTTACCAGTCAACTGTTGCTACATCTTTGGACTTGGATAACAAGGAGTTTGAACTGGGCATATACCTCAATGAGGTCTACAAAACACTAATGGATCTTCCTATTACATTGCTTTCACAGTTACAGGGCTTGGATAATGCTCTTGAAGCATTCCTTGGGCATTTTGACAAAAACAAATCACAAAACAGTGAACTTGCTGCTAAATACAAATATTGATTGAACTTGCAAATTACAAACTTTTCAACTATTTAAGTTGAATCAAGCTAACTTTTAACACTTCTTAGAATCCTTTCTTGGAAACTTTAGCACTTCAATGATTTGATTACAAGAATTTGAGTTTTCAAGAAGGGTATTAGTCAAGTTCCAAAACTTGTCTAATCTTCACTCAAATTTGTCCTCCAACCATTGTTCTGATTCAACAAGAAATATATACACAATGTACATGCATAAAACAACTTGACCCAATCCATTTTGGCGGGAGCCTAGGCCTGGATTAGTCAAGTTGTAGCATTTTCTGACCCCAAACCCTTGACAAGGCAGTGAGCACACAGAATGAAAGAAATTTTATTTCACCAACTTGCAAAAGAAAACCCAATACAATGATCACTTGAGGAGAATTTAAAAATAAATAGGAAGACTTCCTAGAAGGTATAGTATGGACAAGAGTGCTACAGTATGGACTGTTACTCCAAGGAAGGAAAAAACAGTGATAAAAGCAAAAATTTCATGATTTCTATTAGGATTCTCTTGTTCATACAATAACCAACCTTTCTCAAGGAAAAGGGAGGCCTTTTTATAGTATTTCCAATTATTTATCAAGCCCTGTATAGAAATGAGGCTTCCACAACTGCATTGTATTAGAAAAACCCAAAAATGACAACTTTGACAACTGTTGCAAGCCCAAATGACAACATTTCTTGCTCCAAAAGGCATTTTTGGAAATCTAACCTCATCAACTTATCTAAACACCTAGGAAATTATTAAAACCACTTAGTAAACATTTTTCAATTCTTCAGAAAGCATTTGGAGACCTTTTAGGCAATTTTACACATTTTTGCCAAAATTGTCAACTCAAAGCCTAAAAGGCAGAACTTAACCTCTTGAGCCCAAAATGAGATAAAAACCACTAGAAAAGACATATAAAAACCTAAAAATACATTATAAACCTAACACAAGACATTACAAACATGAAAGCATAAATACTCAAAAAGGAGAGTTTTACCCAACTAGGTGGTCCTGCACCATACTCCCCCAAAAATAAAGAAGTCATGCGACTCCTTGAGGCAGCAAAGAAGAAGGGATGCCAAACTTCTTAAAGTCAGTTTCAGGTATCTATGTGGCTATGAGATAGGCTTATCCTTCCATTTGACTAGGTGCTCCATATAGGTGTGATTCCTTGTCTTCTTGAGAATCCTGGAGTCTAGAACCTGTTATGCTTGGGGAATAGAAAGAGAAGGGAGAGAAAGATCAGAAAGGGATTGTGAAAAATTTGAAACTCTTTGAATCTCCTCAGGTGGCTTCCCTTTGAAAGCAATCAAATCTGCAACATTAAAAATGGGAGACAAAGAAACATCAGTAGGCAAATCGACTTTGTAAGCATTAGACCCATACTTAGCAAAGATTTTGCAAGGGCCTATTCTCCTCATCTAAAGTTTTCTTGGAAATCACTTTTGTAGCCTTTCCTTGTTCAAATGAACCATCACATAATCTCCTATGGAAAACTGAACATCTCTCTTTGTAGCATCCACTCTTGCCTTGACTTAGTGGGAGGTATCTTGAAGAGCCATTCTCACTTGCTCATGAACCTCCTTCATGGATTGAGCCATGCCATCTGTTGTTCCACTCTTAGGCTGCAAGTTAGTGATATCCCTAAAGTCCATTATACCCCTTGGATGCATACCATAAACAACTTCAAAAGGGCTTTTACCTATAGACCGGTTGACACTATCATTGTAAGCATATTCTTCTTGATGAATGAGCTGATCCCAACTCTATCCATATTCCTTTGTCAAACACCTAAGAAAGTTTCCAAGAGATCTATTCACAACTTCATTTTGGCCATCAGTTTGTGGATTGTAAGATGAACCAAAAGAGAGATTCTCTTCCACAATGTTTTCCAGAAATGACCAAGATATTTCACATCTCTATCTGAAACAATGCTAGTAGGAAAACCATGTAATCTAACAACTTCTTTGAAAAACAAGTAAGTAATATGACTTGCATCATGTGTTGTCTTACAAGGAATAAAAAGAGCTATTTTGCTAAATCTATCCACTACTACAAAGATGCTATCAAATCCTTCTTGAGTTCTAGGTAATCCTACCACAAAATCTATACTAATGCAATCCCAAGGCCTATGTGGAATGGGAAGAGGCTGATATAAACCAGCATTAAAGGAATTACCTTTTGCTTTCTGACATACCAAACACTTCTCAACATACATCCGGATGTCTCTTTGCATCTTAGGCCAATAATAGAACCTTTGAACCAACTCTAAGGTCTTGTTGAGAATGAAATGTCCACTTAAGCAGCCATTGTGCTTCTCCTAAATGAGGTTCTTTCTCATAGAACCCTTTGGAACACATAACTGTCCACCTCTAAATAACAAACCATCCTACAAAGTGAAATCAACATATGCACCATGGAAATTATTCTCAAAATCTTGACAAACTTTATAAGCTTCAGAAAAATCATCATCAGTAGGATACATATCTTTAAAACTATCAATACCAATGCTCTATACTTGAATCTCATGAATAGTTAACAACCTTCTAGTCAAAGCATCTGCTACTTTATTCAACTGACCCTTCTTATACTTAAGAGTAAAAGTGTAAGCTTGCAAGTACTCTACCCATTTAACATTCCTATGATTTAGTTTATCTTGTGAGTTCAAGAAACTTAGTGCCTGATTATCTGTGTATACAACAAACTCTTTAGGAAGAAGATAGTGTCTCCATTTCCTAAGTGCCTGCACTAATGCATAGAGTTCTAAATCATAGGAAGAGTACATTTTCTTGGCATCATTCAACTTCTCACTAAAGAATGCAACTAGTCTATTTTCCTGACTTAAAACAGCTCCTACAACAATATTGCTAGCACCACATTCAATAGTAAAAAGTTTGTCAAAACTAGGTAAAATGAGCACTGGTTGAGAAGCTACTTTAATTTTCAATAATTCAAACCCTTTATTGGCTGCAGCTATCCACTAAAACTTTACCTTTACACCCCCTCTGATGGTGTCTAACATAGGGGCACAAATCTCACTAAATCCCCTGATGAATTTCCTATAAAATTGTGCTAAACCATGGAAACTTCTGACATCCCTGACTATCTTAGGAGTTGGCCAACTGGTTATTTCTGTAAATTTAGATTGATCCATTTTTAGATTACCTCCTCATACAAAAAAAACAAGATAGACCAATTCTTGCTTCAAGAAATCACATTTTTCAAGATTAATGGTTAGCTGTTCATCAGATAACTTTCTCAAAACATTAGCTAAATGCTTCAAATGCTCTTCCTTAGTTTTACTGAAAATAAACATATCATCTAAATACACAACAAAAAACTTGCTAATGAAATCATGTAAAACTTCATTCATGAGTCTCATGAATGTGCTGGGAGAATTAGAGAGTCCAAAAGGCATGACAAGCCACTCATAGAGACCCTCATTTGTTTTGAAAGTTGTCTTCCATTCATCACCCTCTTTGATTCTTATTTGATGGTGACCACTCTTCAAGTCAATCTTACTAAAATAATATGCACCCCCCAAACAATCCATCAAATCCTCTATCCTTGGTATGGGAAATCTGTATCTGATGGTGATCTTGTTTATGGCTTTGGAATCTATGCAAAGCCTCCATGTTCCACCCTTCTTATGTGAAAACACTGTAGGTATTGCACAAGGACTAATGCTTTTCCTAATCAGCCCTTGGTCTAAGAGTTCTTGTATTTTTCTTGCTACCTCTTCATTTCGTTCATGGGTCATCTTATAGGCTGCTTTATTGGGTAAAGAGGCTTCAGGTATGAAATCAATCTAATGGCTAATGGCTCTAGGAGGTGGTAAGGCTACAGGTTTACCATCACTAATTATTGCTTTGAAGTTATCAAGGATTTTCTACACCTCATATGGTATCTCAACTTTCTTTTCTACCTTTTCTTCTATAGGTTTCACTATGAGTGCAAATCCCACTCCTTCACCTTCTTCTAGTGTTTTTATGAATTCTTTCTCATTCACTAACAAGATGTTAGGTACTTAATTTCTGCTCTCTCCTTCTTCATTGAGGGATTGAATCTAATAGGTTACTTCATCTTTCTGAAATGAGTAGGAGTTTCTTTCCCCATCATGTTGTGCTTTCCTGTCAAACTGCCATGGTCTACCGAACAGTAGGTGGCAAGCATCCATAGGAACGTTGTCACATAGGATTCTATCTGTATAGCCACCTATGTGGAAATATACCTAGGCTTGCTCATTTACTAACACATGTTGTCCCTTATTTAACCATGTGACCTTGTATGGCTCCTTATGTTGTATCCTAGGTAGTTTCAATTTACTTACTGCTTCCTCTGATATTATGTTATCTGTGAATCTAGAATCTATGATCACCTTACACACCTTTCCCATGATTTTACACTTAATCCTGAACAATTCTCTTCTCTGTGAGACCTCTTTACTGTGTGGCTTCTTCATTAACACTCTCTTGATCATTAACTCTCACCATCTTCTGAAGCTAGGTTCAATGCTGAAATTTTGGTATTACCTCCATCTTCCTGAACATAATTTACCCTCTTCTCACCTCCATAGGATGAACTAGGCTTCTCTGGGCATCTAAAGGTAGGGTGGCCCAACTTTTGACAGTTATAGCACTTCATGGTTGAGAAGTAGGACCCTCTTCCCGGTCTATTAGATCTATCCCTACTCGGGTTGCTTGATCCCCTACCCCTATAGTTGTGTTTTCTTTGAGAATTCCCACTTTTCTCTATAAGTTTAGACTCTCCCTATGATCGTTGATCTATGCTCCTTCCCCCAAAACTGCCTCTATGGCCTCTATCATCTCTTCCCCTACCTCTTCCTCTGTTGCTTTGTTGCTTCCACATACTTTTCTCTTCCACTTTAAGTGCTAGTTGATAGAACTTGTGTACTGTTTCTGGGCATAAAAAACTCATCTCTTCTTGGATGTTCCATCTTAACCTATTCAAATATCTCACCACTTTTATACTCTCATCCTCTACTACTCTGGATCTCATGCACAGCTTTTGAAACTCCTCAGTGTAGCTACTGACATCTAAGTCTTTTTGTCTCAAATTTTGTCTTTTCCTGTGAAGTTGAACTTCATAGTCATCAGGAAGGTAGGTTTCTTTTATTTTAGCTACCATTTCTTTCTAGGTGGCTATTGGTTTCTTACCTTCTTTCACCCTTTCCTCTTGGATGAACTTCCACCAAGTTAAGGATACCCCTCTCAACCTTGATTTTGCTACCTTAACCTTTTGTGCTTCCGTTATTCCATCACATTCAAAATGGTTTTCTAGACCTTCAATCCACTCTATAAGAGCATCTGGATCCATCTTACCACTGAAAAGAGCCACTCCTTCTAAGGTTTTACCACTCATAGCTCTCGAAGCTTTCAAGAATGGTTCTTTCTCAATAATAGGGTCAGGTATGGGAACGTCATCTTCTATGGCCACCATTTTACCCTGATCTCCAACCTTATCATGGACTTCTTCAGTTTTGACTTCTACTTTAGCTAGTTTCATTGCTAGTTGATCCAATATTTCTTTGAGTTCCCTATTTTCCTCTTCTTGGTCTTTAACCTTCTTGGCTAACTCAGCATTAGTCACCATGTTTTCTTAATGATCCTTTTCTCCTGAATCTTTTGTTTGCTCTGATACCACTATCATAGGGAGATTGCTAAAAAGTGCTCAATAAGGATGTTTAAGTCTAAAGGTTCAATTTTGTTTCCAAAAGACTTACTTGTGGTTGTTGTATATGTTTGCAAATCATTCTTGAGGTCTTCAAGCTAACCAACCCATGCTTCACTTCCTTAACAAACTCCCCTTTTGAGTGGGTTCATTCCCTTACTCATTCCCTATTGGTTTTTCCAAACCATTACATTTCTTCCAACACAATCCTCTATCCTTTTAAGCATGATTCTAACTATTCTCTATTCTCACAAGGACCTTCAATTGATTTAGGGGACTAGATGAAGGTTTTCTTCAAAAATCTTGTTTTCATCTTCTTGTTTTGGCTTCTTAGTTTCACTTGCTCAAACCAACTCCTTAGGTCTCACAACCCAAAATGCATCACAAGGGTACCATGGAGATTTCTAAATTTTCATTCACTATCTTGGATTGTCTTCCAAAGATCTCCCCAAACTAAATGAGTTCAAGGTGAACGGGTTCTTGAAAAATGCATTTTAGTAGTCAAAAAGGCTGGTAGCCCATGGAGGGGTAATTGTCACTTTTTTTCTTATTCTGCTCAATGATGGCCAAATAATCCCACAAACTTGTCTTAGATGATGATTTATAGGTCTAGGCTCAATGATTTTTCAAGTCTTAGGCTCCATCAACCAGGTTTAGTGACTGTCCACAAATTTGGGCTTAAAAGTAGGGTTTTGGAGTATAACGACTGTGTCTGCATATTTGTTCACCAATGTAAGTGCCTAAATCCTAAAAGAACCTCTATCATCACTTCAAAATGTGTCCCCTACCTCTTTCACATAAACATTATGCCAAACACTTGGCAAACAACTGAGAAAAGAAGTGAAATACCATTGTCACTGTTAAAACACTGCCCTTTTACTAGTCAACTGTTGCTACATCTTGGGACCTGCATAACAAGGAGTTTGAACTGGGCATATACCTCAATGAGGTCTGCAAAACATTGATGAATCTTCTTATTACATTTCCTTGATAGCTACAAGGCTTGGATAATGCTCTTGAAGCATTCCTTGAGCATTTTGACAAAAACAAATCACAAAACAGTGAACTTGCTACTAAATACAAATATTGATAAAACTTGCAAATTACAAACTTGTCAACTATTAAAGTTTAATCAAGCTAACTTGTAACACTTCCCTGACTCCTTTCTTGGCAACTTTAACACTTCAGTGCATTTGATTACAAGAATTTGAGTTTTCAAGAAGGGTATTAGTCAAGTTCCAAAACTTGTCTAATCTTCACTCAAATTTGTCCTCCAACCATAGTTCCAACTCAACAAGAAATATATACACAATCTAAATGCATAAAAAAACTTTACCCAATCCATTTTGGTGGGAGCCGAAGCCTGGATTAGTCAAGTTGTAGCATTTTCCAACCCCAAACCCTTGACGGGGTAGTGAGCACACAGAATGAAAGAAATTTTATTTCACCAAATTGAAAAAGAAAAATCAATACAATGATCACTTGAGGAGAATTGAAAAATCAATAGGAACACTTCCCAGAAGGTACATTACAGACAAGAGTGCTACAGTACAGACTGTTGCTCCAAGGAAGGAAAAAATAGTGATAAAAGCCAAAATTTCATGATTTCTATTAAGATTCTCTTGTTCATACAATCACCAACCTTTGTCAAGGAAAAGGGAGGCCTTTTTATAGTATTTTGAATTATTTATCAAGCCTTGTATGGACATGAGGCTTCCACAACTGCATTGTATTAGAAAAACCCAAAAATGACAACTTTCACAACTTTTGCAAGCCTAAGTGACAACATTTCTTGCTCCAAAAGACATTTTTGGCAATATAACCTCATAAACTTATCTAAACACCTAGGAAATGATTAAAACCACTTAGTAAACATGTTTCAATGCTTTGGAAAGCATTTGGAGACCTTTTAGGCAATTTTACACATTTTTGCCAAAATTGTCAACTCAAAGCTTGAAAGGCAAAACTTGACCTCTTGAGCCCAAAATGAGATCGAAACCACTAGACAAGACACATAACAACCTAAAACAAAAATATAAACCTAACACAAGACATTACAAACATGAAAGCATAAAATATTCAAAAAGGAGAGTTTTACCCAACTAGGTGCTCCTGCACCACTAAGTGAAGTCCATGTCCCATAGACCTGAAGGTACTCCCATTAGCTAGAAGTTTGGATTCTAGATGAAGGTGCTCCACATATAATTATCTTTGAAATTTAGCCAAAGTGTGTTGGTTGCATGTGAAAATTGGCATAGTCTAAGGGTTTTTGTTTATTCAAAGTCTAAAATTATTCATCCTAGTCGTGTCTCTGCAAATTTGAAACTTTCAACTATTGGATCTGTAACCTAAAGATTGATAATGGTAGTGCTGTAATAGTATTTAGATAAGTCCTTTAAGTGTTGATGTAATAAAATGATAAATCATAATGAAATCAATCATGAAAACATACTCAAAGATAACTTGTTGTAGTTTGATGCTCCTTGCACTCAGATTTACCCTTGAATCAAGCAATTAAGTACTTGAATGGGACTTATGGATTATGAAAGATGATAAAAATCCCTCATACTAAACTTAAAACTGATCATATAATTAAAATTTTAATCATATACTTGGCCAAAATTTAAGCATAACCAATTAATTAAATTTGCAATTCTATGCCATTAAAAAGCATCAACCTAGAGGTGATAATAAATCATATATATGCCAATATAAGGGATATTTTTTTTAACCTTTAATGTTTATAATAAGGGAGAAATATCTACTATATTAAAAAATAACTATCTAATAAAGAAAAATTTTAGAGAAAGTTGGCTGGCTGGAAAGGTGCAGTCCTTAACAGTGTTAGGAACCTTCAACTTTTTAAAGCTTCCATGTATAGTACCTTGGTTTACCTCCTCTCTTTTTGACATCTCAACCTCATAGGATAATAAATTAGATCAAATTCAAAGGTGGTTTCTTTGGACTAAAGTTGAGAAACAAAACAAAATGTCCCTTATAGATTAGGGAAAAGTTTGATATATAAAATATGTTGGGGGATTGAGTATTAGAGGCTACAAGCCTCTTAATGAGGCATTGTTTGCTAAGATTGGCTGACAACTCTTATTTGAAGCTATGAAGTGGAATTTAGTTATGGTAAATAAGTATATGAATAGGAGAGATCTATATTTCCTAGATTCAAATGTTATGACTAGAGGATCTCATATCTAGAACAATAAAATCCATGATCTGCTCTCCAAAGGCTTGATTTGGCAACCTGGTAATGGTCAGAACATTTGTTTCTAGAAAGACCTGTGGATTGTTGGAGTAAACAATTTCTACTATTTACAATTTACTTAAGTTTACTTCTAGGTGAACATATTAGTAAGGTAGATGGATATCATTGAGTCCTATTTGGACTCTAACTTATCTTAGAGGATATTGCTGAGTTCTATGAAGACTCTACTTCCTCCAGGTTGAGACACATCTCTCAACCTTGTCCATTCTTCCTCATTACCCTTCCCTATTTAAGAAAGGTTATTGTTCATTGTAACATGCCTCTTAACTCAATACAATCTCATGTATTGAATCTTTCTTAACTGTAAAGGAAGCTTTGCAGATTGGTTCCTGGATAAGATGGAAACACCTACATGGATCTACTCTACCCCTCTTGAATTTCATCCTATTTGTGTGGTGATTGAAGTTGATCTATCTACTAGGCTCAGGAACCATCTTTGTGAGTATCGAGTCCCTCTTTGGCCTCGTATGGAGTCTAATATCAAAGCTCTTTAATTCCCTCAACCATTGAAGTGTGTGGTGGAAGAGATTTTTAGAATCCTCAACACACTCAAATTTTATAAAAAAGACAAAGATTATGTTTTAGTTTGGGCTCTCTCAAAGGATGGTAACTTCACAGTTCAATGTGGCTATTTGTTTGCCAATCCCTCTCTAGTGCTCACCTTCAAGTGGGACTTTATTCAGAGAATGAATACAATGCCCAATTTTTGTTTCTTTTGGTGGACTGTTTGTTATGGTAGTATCTTAACTCTGGATAACCTTAAGAGGCATGGATTCCAGCTAGCTAACATATGTGTTCTTTATGAAAATGAGGAGGAAAGTATTGAACATCTTTTGTTCCATTGTTCTATTTCCTAGAATGTTAGACATAAGATTGTTGGCATATTTTCGATGGACTAGGTTCAAAACTCTTATGCTAAGGATAATCTTTTGGGCAGTTCTCTCTCCATTCATCCCCTATCTCTTGGGCTTTGGAGGAAATCCTTCTTTCACATTGGATGTAGTTCGTGGAAAGAGAAAAATAATATAATCTTCAAGGAAAGAAAATGAAGATTGGAGGAGCTTTCAATAGAATCATTTTTAAAGTTAAGGAGAATATGATTTGTTTTTGTGAAGCAAAAAAACTCACCCTTTGCTTCCCCTATATTG